>NW_022045695.1:0-49119 GCF_003285905.1 Drosophila hydei | reverse complement strand
TTTGATCACCGCAATTTATGATGTTGATTGTCACCGTTTTTGTTTATATAACTCATACCAATACTTAAAAATTATAATAATATTAATAAAATTCAACTCAATATTTTATGGCCCACATATGTAAATCCATATTGTTAAACAAAAGCACTTTAAATTTATACATTTTCCCTTTTTATATTAATATATTTCACACCCTCACGTATAATTGAAATCAATGCACTTTGTTCGCAACTGAACTTTATATCTATATCCATGCATAAATTTGCAACCCACACGAACAGTTGGGGCTAGTCGGCAGGGCCATCCAATCAGAATGTTTTAGGTACGTGCGGACACGTACGGAGGAGTGGACCCTCCGCAAATGCAAATACTCAGTTGGGCGACTCACAGAGCGAATCACAATATTTGTATAAACGATATTTGAGATGTGCTTCAATAATAATTTTCATACTACATTTTTGCTCTTCTTCTGCTTTTTAGAGAACTGGATGATAATTTGATAAGCAGCTTGCCGGAGGGACTTGGCAAATTGCCGCAGCTGCAGGAGCTGTAAGTATTTACACCAGGTGCCAAGCATAGATTAAAATAGTTAAATAATAGAGAAAAGAGAGAGGGAGAGAGTGAGCTCTTCCTCTGTGGTAAATAAAGTACAGTGAAGCCTGGCACAATTTGCTGCATTGTTAAGTTGGCAGCACAACATCTCCTACTTTGTCAGGCGGCAAACAAGCGGAAACCAAAAATCATAACGCATCATTACTTGGAGAATTTACGACGCTGTGCATCCCATGCCCATCCTTATAACTAGTAGTAGTTGGACCCCTAAGTAAACCAGTCACCGACCCCCTACCTTGCGTCAGCAGTTGACTTGAGCTACATCCTGTAGCTATTGCAATGCAACTCTTTCATTTTATTGTTAGTCAAAGTCTATTTACTTTCCGATGCGGTTAAAGAAACTCTGAAGTAAAAAGTAGTAAAAAAGTTTAAGAGATGCTGGAATATAGATGTCAAAGGAAAATGAAAAAATGCTGGAAAATAGAGGAAGAGTTGAGAAAGGGCTATCAATAAAGAGTGATAGGGATGCATTTAAGAGCAGAAATATAAGAACAGAAAAATTTTATATTTCCATTCTTATCTCATTCTACATTCTAAGGCAAGTGAGGAAAAGAGAGATCATCATCATTCTATCATATATTATTATGATCTGATCTAAGATTTATAATTTAGGAAAATATATCGATTGTGTCTATCGATAAACATATTTTTCATTTTGTTAATTTTTCTCATTGAGCTTTAACAATTTATTATTATCAGGATTATTACGTACTATAAAAGGGTTTCTTCATTTACATTTCGATAAAGTTGTCTCCTAGAGTATTTAAAATTCTTTCTTTGCATCAGAGTTCATTCGAGTCGCAGTTGCATTCTGTTTTTGTCACACGCACTTCCTGCAACTGGAAACTGTGGCGACTGCGTCGACTGTCATTGGAATCGTTGACATCGTTGCGACAGTTTTCTTTTTTTTTTTTTTGTTGCCTTTTTGTAACATTTCTCGAATGTGTCCCCAAGGAAATTGAATTTCTGGTAAACAGGATAATTATGAGCATGTTAAATGTTGCGATAAAAGCCACGCTGCGTTGCACTTGCCGAGCATCAGCCAAACCAACGAACCGACCAACCAACTGCTATCCCCATGATTGGGGAATTAAACTGGCAAATAAATTTGTGACTCTTCAGCGCGTGCAGAGAGGCAGGGCATGCTGGGGGCGTGGCTGTTGAGAAATCTTGCACTTTTTCTTGGCTCATGTGGGTTGCGGTTTTTTTGTGTCTTACCAACTGGCAAGAAAAACAAATTTAAAAGGATTAAAAACATTTTGTAGTGCTCGCAAGCAGAGAGTTAACTGTTCCTTAGATGAGAAGCCAAAGGAAGGCGAGAAATAAAAATAAAATATCAAAATCCTGGCAACAAATTACTTCGATAAACTGTGAGACTTGAGTGGAAACTTTTCGCTGGCAAATGAAACATACGTTTTTTTTTGTAAGTAATTAAATGTGGGAATAAATCGAGAGTTAGAAGGAAATCTTAGCACAGCTAATGATATTGAAACAAAACCTTAAAAAATACTTGAAAAGTAAAATATATAAAAACAACATTTAAAATATCAAAGCTTTAAAAAGAAAACTTGGCGAAGGCAGAAGAGAAATTTGTTAGAGACCGTGAAAAAATGATGTAAATAATATTAAATTAAAATATTTATGATTAACTACAAATACAAATTAAATTAACATATATTTAATATATTTTTATACTCATACCTCTACTTAATTACATTTTTTATTTGCATATATTAAATACATATATTAAATACAAAAAATATATAAATTAAAAAATTTTTTTTTCATATTAATTTTTTTAAATTGTTTATATATTTATTTATTTTTGTTTCTATTTTTATTTTTGTTTAGTTCTTATACTCTGTCTTCTTAGTCTTTAATATTAATAGTCTTCATCATTTGATTATTTTATAATTTAATTATTCCCTTTCCTTACAACAATCTGCAATTGCTTTTTGGGTAAAAACTTATGTCTATATGTGGCGTAAAACTACTTCACCTTCAATGTTGACCCACAAAGCAAGGAACTTACTGAGAATTGCCTGGGAGATGTAAGCAAGTTGGCCAAGAAAAACCCTAAAACGATAACAAAATATGCCACCAAAATATATTTATATATACATATATATATAAATATATATATAAATATATATATAAATATATATATATAATATATATATACTGATTTTATGCGTAGCAGTTGTCTTGGTAGCTAGCCAACTAGACTTTCAAATGCAGCTGCAACGCAGCAAAAGTGTCAAGTGGCACTTGCCAACAGAGTGCATCTTAGAGATACGCACGTGCATCTAACAGATACATATCTATATTTTGCAGCTCTATGACAAGCAATCGCATACGCTGGATAAACGATACGGAACTGCCGCGCAGCATGCAAATTTTAGATATGCGCGCGAATCCTTTATCCACGATCACTGCGGGCGCCTTTCGTGGCATGTCCAAGATGCGAAAGCTGTAAGTAACTAAAATCGATAATTAATAATCTTATTGATATGCAACTCTATATTTTAGTATACTCTCCGATGTACGCACTTTGCGTAGCTTTCCTGAGCTGGAGGCCTGCCATGCGCTGGAGATACTTAAACTGGATCGTGCAGGCATTCAGGAGGTGCCATCGAATCTGTGTCGTCAAACGCCAAGACTGAAGAGTTTGTAAGAGAGACAAGATATTAATTTATGAATTTCATATTTAATTCATATTTTCCTTTTGCTTTTAGAGAACTTAAAACCAATTCCCTGAAAAGCATCCCAAATTTAAGTAGCTGCAGAGACTTAAGGCTGTTGTGAGTATATCGAAAAGATATAGATATATATCTCAGCAGATATATATGAATACATATATATATATATATATATATATTATCCTTACAGAGATCTATCGAGTAATCAAATTGAGACGTTACAAGGACGACCTTTCCATGGACTTAAACAGCTGCACGACTTGCTGCTCTCCTATAACCGCATCAAGGCACTGCCGCAGGATGCCTTCCAGGGCATACCCAAGCTCCAGCTGCTGTAAGCTTAAACACTACACTCCTCTATACATATTTTAGCTGAGCTTCATTTACAGCGATCTGGAGGGCAATGAGATAGCTTACATACACAAGGATGCGTTCGCTGCCTTCACCGGTCTCGAGGATCTCAATTTGGGCAATAATATATTTCCACAGCTGCCGGAGGCAGGCTTGCGTGGCTTGCTGCACTTGAAGACTTTTAACAATCCAAAACTACGTGAATTCCCACCGCCCGATACGTTTCCACGCATCCAAACGCTGATTCTATCGTATGCGTATCACTGTTGCGCCTTTCTGCCTCTAGTGGCAATGTCTGCACAGCGTAAGACCTCCCAGGTCCAAGAGGCTGTGCTCTTCCCCTCTGATGCGGAGTTCGATATGACATTGTGGAACAACAGCATGATGAACATTTGGCCACAGATGCGTGCGTATAAGAATTTGTTGTTGTTCTGTTGTAGTTCATACTCTGTTTAGGTAGCATAGACGAGCATATTACTTTAGCTGTTGGCATTTGCAAATTATATTAGTTAGAGCTAACTATACTCTGCTCAAAGAGCAGACGGCAGTATGTAGGCTGCTGTTAACTGATATTCGTGTAAGTTTACAAAGTAGTAGATGATATATTTGTTTTGCTATTGGACTTATCTTTGCCCTATATGTTCTCCTTTACAATTGTTATTTATATTTTCTAATCCTCATTACTTGAACCAAAATTCAATTATTAATTATAGTCTGCTTGCATAATAAATGCAAGTTTATAGACTCAACTATTCAAGCCACCTTTTCCCTTAGCAATCAGCTAGAATTTCCATTTAGAGTTCTTAAGTTTCGTTTCGGAATCTGGCTTTTCAACAGTTCAGTCTGTAAAGTTGACATATAATTGTATAAACATTTAGACTCTAGATTTTTATAATTCTTGAACTCATTTGTTTATAGAGGAAACTATAATTTAAGTTAATGTTTTACAGTAAGTCGATCCCATGTAGGTTTAGATATAAAAATGCTATTTAAAAAAAATTGGTAAATTGTTAAAGCAAATCCAATAGGTTGATTTATATTTATATATATATATATTTCATTATAAAATATTGATAAAAGATGCATATATATATAAATTATGTAAATATATTCTAAGTTTAGACACTGCCAAAAGCGCTTTCAGTTTAAGAGTCATCAAGACAAGTTTTAGCTGCAAACAGAGTATGTCACGGCCAATCTTACACACCTCTCCCATTCGCAGATAATCTCAGCAAGCAGCTGGGCGCTGCCATGCACGACTTGTGGGATTCGCCGATGAACAACTACAATTTGAATGAGGATGTGCAGCAGACACCGACGGGCAGTCAGTTGGCCAACAGCTATATGGAGGAGTACTTTGAGGAGCATGATATGAGTGCGCCCGGCACTGGCTACGGCTTAGGCACCGGTCTCTTTAGTGGCATTACGGCCGATGACTTTCAACCGGGCTCGGTGCAGTGTCTGCCCATGCCGGGTCCATTCCTGCCCTGCGCCGATCTCTTCGACTGGTGGACTCTGCGCTGCGGCGTTTGGGTTGTCTTTCTGCTCGCTTTGCTCGGCAACGGCACCGTGGTCTTTGTGCTCATCTGCTCCAGATCGAAAATGGATGTACCCCGATTTCTGGTCTGCAATCTGGCTGCTGCGGACTTCTTTATGGGCATCTATTTGGGCATTTTGGCCATTGTCGACGCAGCTACATTGGGCGAATTTCGCATGTTTGCAATACCTTGGCAAATGTCGTTGCTCTGCCTGTTTGCTGGATTTCTCGCCGTGCTGAGCTCCGAGCTATCTGTCTATACGCTGGCAGTGATAACGCTCGAGAGGAACTATGCAATTACACATGCAATACATTTGAATAAGAGGACTATCGCTGCGACAGGCGGGCTACATTATGAGCGTTGGCTGGATCTTTGCGTTCTGCATGGCGCTGCTTGCCACTGTTGGGCGTCTCCGATTATCGCAAGTTTGCCGTCTGTCTGCCCTTTGAGACGACCACGGGCGTGGCCAGTTTTAACTTATGTGATCAGCCTGATGTTCATCAATGGCTGCGCCTTTCTCACCCTGATGGGCTGCTATCTGAAGATGTATTGGGCCATACGCGGCAGTCAGGCCTGGAATACGAACGATTCGCGCATTGCCAAGCGGATGGCTTTGCTGGTCTTTACGGACTTTCTCTGCTGGTCACCGATTGCATTCTTTTCGATAACGGCTATTTTTGGACTGCAGCTCATCTCGCTGGAGCAGGCGAAGATCTTTACGGTCTTCGTTTTGCCGTTGAACAGTTGCTGCAATCCCTTTCTCTATGCCATCATGACCAAGCAGTTCAAGAAGGATTGCGTGACGCTCTGCAAGCACTTTGAGGAGACGCGCGTTATAGGCGGCGGTGGAGCCGCTGCCGGTGCTGCCAATACTGCGCGTGCCGCTCGAGGCAAGCGCGCTGGTGGAGAGCTGCCCCCGCCCCTTCTACCCGCAGCTGCTGCAGTAGCTCATCCACCGGGTTGCCGCTGCCTGCGCATGTTGCCCAGCGAGATGCCCAACTGGCATAAGATGGAACAGACGCCGACGTTGTGGCAACGCTTGAAGCGTCTCTGCTGTGGCCAGCGGCAGCGACGCAAGCAGCGCCGGCAACCACAACAACGACGTCAAAGGGCCTACACAGCCGCAGCAGCTAATCCGTATGAGTATCAATTTGCGGAGCTGCGACAACAGCGCAAAAACCGAGCCAGCTCCATATCCAGCGAGAATTTCTGCAGCTCCCGCAGCTCCAGCTGGCGACATGGCACCAACTCTTCGACGCCAGCGCCGCAGTCCAATTGCAGCATGCCTCTGAAGCTAATGGACCCGGTACAGGGTCATACGCATGGCAGGCGCAGGCACTCGGCTTGGCTGATCACACGGAAGACCTCACAGGATTCCAATTTGTCCAGTTCACGCAACGATTCATCTGCCTCAGCCACAACGGCCAGCACCTCCACATTCCGGCTGTCCCGTTCGAGTGCTGGAAGCAGCACGCCGCTGCCCTCGATAATAGGTGAGAGAGAGAGAGAGAGAGATAGAGCGATAGGGAGCGGAGTGTCGAAAGATCTTTGTAGTCAAATAGCAACAATCTTAACACTCGATTAATGTTCGCTCCATTCACAGCTCACAATGGTAAACAGATGCACGACCCACTGAGCAAGCCGCGGCTCGTTCGCCAGGAGGCGGTGCAGGAGGAGGAGGACTCATCGCCGCCACGTCTTGGTGTACGGTTTCTGCCCACCATACCATCTGCCGCGGACAGTTCGGTCATTATGGAGGACGGCGATTCGGCCAGTGTGGCAGCTGGCAACGCCATTATGGGCATGCCACAGCCAGGTGATGCCAGTGGGTTTCTGGTAGCTCCACCGGCTCAGCTGCAGCCGGAGAAACCGCCGCCAGCGCCAAATGATGCGCCGCCGTGACGCATATCTGCATTCTGGGGCAGCTGGAAGCGGCAGCATGAGGAGACCTACCTGTAAAACGGGGAACAGAAAGCTCACTGTGTTCATAGATTGTATAGCGCGGGGACAGGGGACAGACATTGAGGGGGAGGGGGCATAGTGTAATAGTGGAACATGGCCATGTGATGCAGCAGAGCATCAGCTAACATTTATATAAATAATCTTAAGTAGTCAATTTCTTTGGGTTCGAGTCAAGGATTTCATTTAAACACACACACACACACACAAGTATTATGTACTACATATATATATATGTAATTTATTAATTAGTTTAGTTATCGATCGATAGGCTAGCCGAACCTAGCATATTTAGTGTTTAGACTAGCATAGTTTATATATGTCTATATTTCGATATGCGCGTAAAATATTTAGAAAATGCTAAGCATTTGTCGATATTACTTGAAGAACTTACTTGCAACGAGTTCTATATAAACACACAGCCAGTCACACACACACATATTGAAAACGATTCAAACGATAACGAAACCAAGCCATAATATACAATATTAAAGTTAATCTATTTACGATAAATGAAACTGTTTATTATGGGCATAGCTCTTGAAGAATGCCAATCTTAGGTAAATATAATGTGATTCAAACGGTTCAGATAAAATTCATTATAATTTTTTTTTTATTTTTCATCAAATATATCGATAACATTAATTTGAAAAGTCACTTCATATACAATTCATTATACATATTTTTCATTTTTCATCAAATTTATCGATAACAAAAATTGAAAAAGTCACTTCATATACAATTCATTATAATTTTTTTTTAATTTTCATCAAATATATCGATAACATTAATTTGAAAAGTCAATATATGAATCAATATACTTTTTTTTTAATTTTTATCAAATTGATCGATAACATAAATTTAAAAAGTCACTCCATATATAAATCAATATATTTTTTTTTTAATTTTATCAAATTGATCGATAACATAAATTTGATAGATTGCATTTTGTTGACATTTTACATACAGATTAACATATTTTCTTCAGTGTAAAGAAATCGATCATATATGCAAATCAAGTTATCGATAATTAATCGTATATTATCGTTTACTTGTGCTGTTAACATTTTTTTCATGTTATCGATTATATAAGAAAAATTACCTGTCATTTGCAAAGAATGTTATCGATATGTATGGCTTATCGATTAGCCTAAAACATTTGTTATCGATTTTTAAGCGACGATTATCAGTATTTATTAGCCTAATCGCCCAATTCAATCTGTTGATCAGCAGGCAACTCTTCAGTGTTCGCCACGCAGACACCATAGCTGGGATTCTCGATCAGATGCACGCGCTGTTTATCCTTCCTCGACTGACGTCGCTGCAGATACTCACGCGTCAGTATCACGGGCAGCATAACGAGCAGCACACAGAGCAGTGCAGTTAGGCCCAGCTTGCTCCACTTGGAGAAGCCACCAGTTCCATCTGAGCTCAGAGCACGATATGTCAGCCGCTTGCAGGTTTCTGGTGCCGCGCAATAGCTTCCCTTTTCACAGGGTTCACTGCAGTCGGGGCTGCATTCGCTGCTGCTGATGGATATAAAACTATAGCCGGGCATGCAAACACATTCATTTGGACGCAGACATTCGGCATTGATGCAGCGCTCTTGGCATGCCGCGTGACACAGATGCAATGCACTCGTATTGTAGAGCATGTAGCCCTCGTTGCATACGCAACGACCTGGCGCCTTGCAACGTCCGTTTTGACAGCTCGGCCGGCAGACGGGTGTGCACTCGTAGAACAGCTTGGTATCCTCGTAGCCGGGCCAGCACTTGCAGCTGTTGGGCTCGACGCATTCGCCGTTTATGCAGCTGGGCGAGCAGACGGGATCGCATATGGAAGTAGAGCCGTCGCGCAGACGATAGCCCTCATAGCAGCGGCAACGTCCGCCGTCACAGCGACTATTGATGCACTTCTGGGTGCAATGCGGTTCACATGAGCCGCTGGGCCAACGCTTCGCATAGCCCGGCTCACATTCGCATATCTCCGGAGCAATGCAACGGCCATGGTTACACGGCTCACTGCAGATGGGCTCACAGACGTAGGGATCGTGAGCGCGGGGCCGGTAGCCATTGAAGCAGCGGCACACATTTGGCGCTGCACAGGTGCCGAACACACAGGAGTGGCTGCATTTGGCTACGCAATAGTAGGGCGAGATCGCTTCGTAGCCACTCAAACAGCTGCACACCTCGGGATTGCTACAGATGCCGTTGTAACACTGCTTGCTGCAATGTGGTTCGCAATGAATGCTGCTGCCATTTGCCATTACGAAGCCCTCATGACAGCTGCAGATGTTGGGCGCCGTACAACGTGCATTGACGCCACATTGCGGCTCACAGCTGGGCGTACAGCGATGAGGCGTTAGCTTCTTATAGCCCTCGTTGCACGCACATTCGCCGGGTGCACTGCAGACGCCATTCTCACAGCCCTGGCGACAGCTGGGCGTGCAAATGTGTTGGCTGCCATTCGTGGGCACATGTCCTGGCTGGCACAGGCAGTGGTTCGGTGCTGCACAGGTGCCATTGATGCAGGCCGGCTGGCAAATCGGCTCACAGCCCGCCTCAATATGATTGCCGACATGGCCAAAGCCCACGTTGCAGGCGCAGTGCTCGGGCTCCAAGCACCTGCCATTGGGACAGCCGCTGCTGCAGATTGGCTCGCAGCGATAGTTCTGCTCCTGGTCCCAGTGGCCCTCGTAGCCGTCATGACAGCGCTGCTCATTCGGCGCTATGCAATCGCTGTGCTCCGACAGATTCGGGCAGTTGGGCACGCACTTGTCCAGCGTCTCATTGCGGCGATAGCCACGCCGACAGAGGCAGGATCCATCCTCTTGACAAATGCCATTCGTACAGTCGCTAGATTTGCAAATAGGTAGGCAAACCGACAGACTATTGTTAAGAAAACGATAGTTATTTGCGCACTGGCAAACATCCGGAGCAATGCAATTGCCATTGACGCA
Source organism: Drosophila hydei (assembly GCF_003285905.1). Classification (NCBI taxonomy): domain Eukaryota; kingdom Metazoa; phylum Arthropoda; class Insecta; order Diptera; family Drosophilidae; genus Drosophila; species Drosophila hydei. The sequence goes on along the minus strand of NW_022045695.1, from coordinate 39,001 downwards.
GGGCTCGCTGCAAACAGGCGCGCAAACGCTGCGATTATCCCGATTGCTATAGCCAGCATCACAGAGGCACACCTCGGGCGAGAGGCATTTGCCGCCGACGCCACAATCATGGCACTTCGGCAAGCACACGCCGCTAAGGCAGGCAGACAAGGTGAGGGAGAGAGAGAGAGAGAGAGAGAGCGAGAGAGAGAGAGAGAGAGAGAGATGATTGAGATATTTACTAAAGGTAAGTTTTAAGTTAAGGCTGAGGGCTTACTTACTTTTCCTCCTTGCGTTCGTAGCCTTCGCAGCAAACATCTTCTATTGACATATAAGTCTGATTATACAATAAATATATATATATATATATATATATATATAAATAAATAAATTCGATCAAAATCAGGTCATTATAAAATTAAAAATTAAACTATGGAATGTGAGGAATAAACAATTTTTAAATTTATTTTGAAGAAGCAGACAGAGAGAGAGAGACAGAAAGAAAAATAGACTTAGAGAGAGATAGAGAGAGAGATATAGAGGACAGAGAGACAGAAAGAGAAATAGATATATTAATAGATATAGAGAGAGAAAGAGAGAGCGAGATAGGGAGAGGAGAGAGATAGAGAGAGAGCACAGCAGATATCATATCAACTTGATATAAAATAAAAGTTGTGAACTCTATATCCGCTTTACTCTATATCTTATTTCCTTGATAAACTCAATTGTTAATTATGAAGTCTTGTAGTTGAATTACTTTCACGATATACAATATTTAGATAATGATCAGTTCAGTTGTCATGACTAAGAACTCAAAAGAACTGATCATTTGTGAACAGCTGATCAATTCTATAGAATGTAAAGTTCATAGCTGATTAAGTAATATATATATTTAAAAACCAATTGAATAAGAGATAAGCAGTTCGCTGATCACTGACCAAGTACAAGAGTTCATATTAAAGAGTCGATTAATTAAATTAATTATGAATGTAAGTGATTCTTTGCTTGAACAGAGTTAGCCTTTTCTTAAAATATTTTAATTTCAAAAGGAATATATAAAATGTCAAAAAAAGTGCTTGAATTTATATATTTTAATATATGTCTATATTCTCCTTTTTCCATATTAGAATAGCTTAATTTGTCGCTAGTGCACTTTATACACACCTCTTTAATAGGTCGCACAACCAGCTGTCCACAGTCGGTGGTACAGTTGCTTGATGAATTATGTTTGCGCATCGTAATGAGGCTCACTTTCATTTTCATTGTTCTACACAAAAATTTGTTGTCAATTAGATATAAAATCTTTATGAAGTTCGATTAGGCAGCAGCTTACGGTATACGTTCCGTGCAGGCATCGATTTGTAGGCAAATCAGCAGCGAGCTGATCAGACCTATTATTAGTAGGCGCAACATATTTCTTTCGTATTCTCTATAGTCTGGGATAACTCAACACCATTCGCTTTAGTGCACAATTAACAAATGAACTGACAAATGAGATTCGAATTACAGACAATTCAGATCTGACTTGTGTTTGTGCTACTGCTTATCAGAGTTCTCTTTCTATATATATATATACATATATAAGCATGTGTGTATATAAACGTTTGTTGAACCCTCGGTGGCCAAAACAACGACCTCATCCTACTCTCAATTATTTTGCTTCTGATATGGCCATATGAAGTCAAGCCGAGGTCCTTAGCATTGAATATGACAAATGCATTTCAAGATTTCGCTTATCGGAGCAAGCACAGAGCATTCACTATGTATGACATCAAGTTAAAATTGCAGCCTATTTATAAAACAAGCAAATACATTGTAAATGATAACTCACAGTAAATTCAATTATAAAACGTAGAGCTAGGCCTTAGCGAACTAAAGCTGAAAGCTAGGCAGTCTGCGAGATCATGTAAGCAAGGGCAAAACTTTGATTTATGATTTTTTAATTACATTTAAGTTTTAGGATTAGTCTTTAAAATATGTTTGACTTCATGTTTAATGTTGAATATAAAGTATTCTTTGATATTAATTGTAAAATATATAAATAAATGCATAAAAAGATTTAAATAGACATAAAGGGACTGACTATAATTTATTTATGTATTAAAAAAATTTATAGAATTTAATATTTTTTTAATTCGACTAAACACTTTTTCATATGAAATTCAAAAGCTCTGAATATTCAGGAATATCCAAACTTATATAAATTTTTAAATTACATTCGCTAAGATCTCAGAAGAGCAGTGTGACCAAAGTGTACAAAGTGAGTAAATGCCATAGAGCCTTTTATAGGCTTTGCAGCGATTGGCACAGCTGGTCAGCGCTTAATTTTTGCAGATGGCAGTACTTTTCCTTAAGGGCAGTGTGACCAGAACCGAATAGTCATTAAATGCCAAATGCAATTATTAGACTTTGCGACGATTGGCAAAATTGACCAGGCTAAATTTTTTAAGATGGGCAGCACTTTTCCTTAACAGCTTTTTTTGTTATAATTAAATTTAAAACGCAGCCTTTAAAAAAAAGCTAATTCGAGAAAAGTTTATATTTAGTTCAATAAAGAACTTCAAAGATATTTTATATACGCTGAACTGATATATGGGAATTATTAGTATAATATTTAAGATTTAGGTTAATTTAAAAAATGTTAATTTATTTAATTAACTACTATTTCTTCACTTGATTGAAATTTATATTAGCAATAAGGCAAAAGTTTCCCACATATATAAAACAACTTTTTAGAATTAATTATAATTAAATTTAAATTAGATGACACAATTTTTGATAACAATTCAATGATTTTATAGGAATTTAATTAACTGAAATTATTTAACTTTGTAACTTTGTTGAAGATTTAAATTTATGCTGGTTCCTTTGCTCATTCAAGAGTCAATTCGCTTATCTTTGCCAATATTTGCAACTATATATAGTATTTATAAAGTGTGGAATCGTTAAGGTTTTTGCGGTTTAATAAACTAAAAGTAAAGCTATATAAGTTATGAAATCAGAGTTTGTAAATCAGTTACTTATTAAACTTCAACCGAATCGAAAAGTTGACTTTAAATTGCTAAACATGTCTGGAGCTGGAGTTGGATTTGGGCGTGTGCTCGTGCCAATATGCCTGCTCCTGGTCCAGTTGGATTATACCTTAGGCTATAATACGACAAGTGCGCACTGTTGCCCGTGCTGGTGGCCACGAATAAGATGGTGAAGAAGCTAGTGACTCACACTCTGTTGGATACAACTGGATCGATGCGTTACCGAGAGCCGCAGGAAGATTTCTATGTTACAGTGGTATGAGTTGGGCAAACTGTTGTTAACAACTAATGAACTATCTACAGCAACTACGTGTCAACAGATTGAAACTTCAAACAAGTGCAAGCCCACTTGTGAGCCCAAATGCGGTCTTTATGCGGATTGTGTGGGCGATGAGAAACCCGAATGCGTTTGCCGCGCCGGTTTCCAAATTGAGCCAAATAATAACGAAACGCTTTGCAGGCCACAGTGCGAAAGGAATTGTGGCAGCCACACCATTTGCCACAAGCCAGGTGAATGCACGTGCTTGAATGGCTATCAGAGATCCAAGCTGAATGCCACCAACTGTGAGCCCGTTTGTCATGCGGAGTGTGGACGATTCCAATACTGTGCTCGACCGGATCAGTGTGAATGCGTTGTGGGCTATACCAGGGATGCATTGGGTCTGTGCAGTCCCCGCTGTGCATCATGTAATGCCAACGAGCACTGCACGAAGCCAGAACAATGCGATTGCAAGCCAGGCTACGAGCGCGTTGAGGACATATGCCAGCCACATTGCTCGATGCCTTGTCGACTCAACAGGTACTGTGCCCAGCCGGATATGTGTTTGTGCAAGGAGGGCTACGTGGAGAATGAGCTGGGCGTTTGTCAGCCACAATGTCAGACGGAGTGCGGCGCGCATGAGCATTGTATTCTGCCAGGTCAGTGCGAATGCAAGCCTGGTTATCAGCGAACTGAAACAGGCATCTGTGAGCCGCAATGCTCCATGCCTTGTCGGCTCAACAGGTATTGTGCTCTGCCCGACATGTGTCTATGCAAGGAGGGCTACGTGGAGAATGAGCTCGGCGTTTGCCAGCCACAATGTCAGACGGAGTGCGGCGCGCACGAGCATTGCATTCAACCAGACCGTTGTGAATGCCAGCCAGGCTATCAGCGAACTGAAACGGGCATCTGTGAGCCGCATTGCTCGAAGCCTTGTCGCCTCAACATGCACTGTGCCCAGCCGGATATGTGTTTGTGCAAGGAGGGCTACGTGGAGAATGAGCTTGGCGTTTGCCAGCCACAATGTCAGACGGAGTGCGGCGCGCATGAGCATTGCATTCAACCAGACCGTTGTGAATGCCAGCCAGGCTATCAGCGAACTGAAACGGGCATCTGTGAGCCGCATTGCTCGAAGCCTTGTCGCCTCAACATGCACTGTGCCCAGCCGAACGTGTGTTTGTGCAAGGAGGGCTACGTGGAGAATGAGCTGGGCGTTTGCCAGCCACAATGTCAGACGGAGTGCGGCGCGCACGAGCATTGCATTCAACCAGAACGTTGTGAATGCATTGAGAGTTATCGTAGAGATGAGCAAGGCGTCTGTCAGCCCATCTGCAAGGCAGATTGTGGAGAACATGGCTATTGCAGCGAGCCAGACAAATGCGGCTGCCAGACAGGCTATCAGCTGTCCGAGCTGCAGGCCAAGTGCCTGCCCATCTGTGTGGCTTGTGGCAATAACACGCAGTGCTCTAGTCCAGGCAAATGTACCTGTCAGACGGGCTTTCAGCGCAAGAGTGCAGAAAGTGTAGATTGTGAGCCACACTGTTCAACAGGCTGCTTGGCCAACAGCTACTGCAGCAAGCCCGAAAAGTGTGAATGCCTGAATGGCTATGCAGAGGATGCGATGGGCAAATGCTCGCCCGTCTGTGCGCCGGAGTGTGAAGCGCACAGCATTTGCATAGGTCCCGGCAAGTGTGCTTGCCGGCCTGGCTATACGGGCGTGGGCAACCGCTGCATGCCCCTTTGCAGCAGCCAATGTGGCGACAACAGCTACTGTGCCCAGCCCGAGCAATGCGCATGCATTGCCGGCTACAAGCCAAGCGATGAGCTCAATCGCAACTGCTCACATACGAAGGCCACAATTACCATCATCATGTTATCAGTTGCAGTTGCTTTAGCGATCATCAGCTTGGTCTCATGCATTGTCTTGGCCTGCAAAAGGCGCAACAAGGAGCCCGTTTTTGAAATGCAATCAGACAATAATGTTCTGCCCATGCAGTGTCTGGATCTAGATAAATACGATACGAGCTTGGAAGGCATCACCAACGCATCCTATGCGCAATAAGCCAATTCAAATCAAAATCATAAAAAGAGCAAAAATAAACTAATATATGTAATTTAATTCATTTTTAATCAGCTTGCAGTAAAAATGTGCTTAGCAACTCTTTGTGACGCATCGAAAAAAAAACCTCAAAAACAAAAATAATTTATGAGGCTTACAGTGTTAAATACGTGACAAATTCAATTAAAATATTTCATTTATTTTCAATAATAATTTTTAACATTTTCATTTTTAAGTTATAAACAATTTTGTTGTTGTCTAGTATTAGTCGATAATACATTAAATAATTATATATTAAAATTGAAATTTTGAATCTGATTGACTCAAGTTTATGAGCTCAAATAATTAATTGACTTAAATATATTTATATTACATATTGATGATAAGTTATATATTTAAGTGATTGATTGATAGCCTGATTGTTTGAATGACTGAATTGTGGAACAGTCGTTCTATTGACTGATTGACTGATTGACTTTCTTTGACTGGTTGATGGGGTGACAACCTAACTCCTTGACTGATTCATTGACTAACTGAACTTTGATTGAATTGAATTGACTGATTGTCACACTGACTAAATGAGTCAATTTCTGGCTGGATTTCAGACTTTTTAACTAGTGCCAAAATGTTTGATTGATTGAGTGATTAAACAACGGACTGACTGCTTGAGTGATTGACTGTCTGATTGACTCATATCAATACTGACTGACTAATTATTGTTACGGACTGGCATATTCTTATCCAATTGACAGATTAATTGAACTACTGTCAAACTGTTTGATTGATTGAATTAGCTGACTGAGACTATTAGATTAACTCTTATATATATTAATGCAGTCATTGGCTCAATTAACATAAGATTCACGAACTGCCTAGACTGATGACTGTCTCGCTGCCTGTTGGGTGTGTTGCTGACTGATTGATTAACTAAATGATTGACTGAGTGCTAAATTGATTAAGCAAGTAAAAAATAAATGACCTGATTCTAATGCAAACTAGATACATCTACAACCCACATCATACATATGCTGATTACATCCAAGATGTGGTCCAAGGTTGAGCGCTTTACATGAGCAAAGGCTAAGTTGTATTATCATCTTTATCAGTTTCTGTTACTCAGTCTGTCTCCCTCTATCTCTCAACGTTAGTTATTATTAACATAGCTCTTTTATCTTGTAAAATGCCGGATGTTATGAACAAAGTACATGCGAAATTGACTAACTAATCTGCGCTCACAGTTGAGTTTGAAACGCGTTGCCGACTCGCACAGAAAGTTGCACTCAAATCGACAATTTTCTTCAAAAATGCAAAGTTCTTATCACTTTTGGTTGTGTTTGCTATTCACACTTTATTTTGTGGCAATTGGCAGTGGACTTAGAATTCCTCGATTTGTGTGTTCCAGAAGAAAACAAATTTCGTATACTAAACAAACACTTAGACTTATAAAGCTGCCGGAGCATTCATCGACCAGAATCATTTTTTGGGCTAACCGCGCTAATTCTCGATATGAATTCCGAACGGTTCCTGAGGTAATTATGAAATAATATAAATAAAAAACCTTTTTTGTTGCGAGCTTTAGATATATTTAATAATTTTCATTTTTTTAATTGATATAAATATAATAAAAAAAAATATGAATAAAACAAAAACAATTGAATGATTTTTTTTTTAAATTATAAAAAATTATAATGACGACGAAGAATTATTCTAAAAATCAAATAAAATAATATGAATTACAACAACAGCAAAATACAAAAGAAAACCTTTTTTATATATATAAGATTTTATTATATTATATTATATATTTTTTGATAGCAAAATTTGTTATTTCGCTTCACTTTTTGTTTATATCTTAACTCATACATACATATTGCATGAATGTAACTAATATATATACTTTCCGGATGTATTTTAATAACTGAAACATTTGTCCGAGTGCGAGTTCGCTTCAACGTCTCAGTCACTGCTCAGTTGCATTTGGTTTGAGCTAGCGAAAGGTTCGTTGAGAAGAGCTTAAGAATGCAGGGTCTATACTTAATGATATATCTGCTGATGAGCCTTTGTGGCTGTTGTCTAACAATGATGTATGATACTAAAGTGTGCAGTCGCTTGAAGAGAGTTTCGTACACTCAGATGGTACAAAGGCTGAGGACCATAACGTATAGAAAGCGAGTATTCTTCATCTGGAAAACCAAATCACGACTTGAAACGCAATACGTGCCGGAGGTGAGATTAGAAAACCATGTCAAAATTCAAATAGCGCAAGGCAATATTTCTCAAGTATTTCCGCCTTAATTTCACAAAAAGTGATAAGCGAATTCATGAAGGAGAAATCCAGACTTCGCGCGATCAAAGTACAAATTCATTTCTTAAGTCTGGATACTATTCTTGGCAATATCATCAGTATTATTATTAGCAACAGCCTCGCCTCCATCATCATCATCATCATCATCCCATTCAGTATGAATGACAATTGACTTATCTATAATACTATTATACTTACGTCACAGACCGCCTACAAATTTGAAACGGATTACTATTGCTGTGAAGGCTATCAAGGATCGATATACGATTGCCAGCCCGTCTGCACTGCAGGTTGCGGCGATAATAGACACTGCAGCGCGCCTGATCAATGCAGCTGCAATAACGGTTATATAGGAAATGATTGCACTCCACTTTGCATTGGCTGCGGCATACATAGCCACTGCCAGTCGCCGGGAGAATGCGCCTGCGACACGGGCTACAGCAACAACGGAGGCTCAGGCGGATGTCTGCCAGTCTGCAATGCGGGCTGCCCGGAGCACAGCAACTGTGAGGAGCCCGACAAATGTGTGTGCATCGAGGGCTACGCCAGCTCCGATGATGGAAGCTGTCAACCTGTCTGTAGTCAGGGTTGCCCAGAGCATAGCAGTTGCAGCAAGCCAGGAGAATGTGTGTGCGAAGAGGGCTACAAGCGCATCGAAGACGGCAGCTGCCAGCCGATCTGTAGTCAAGGATGTGCACCAAACAGCAGCTGTAAGAAGCCAGAAGAATGTGTGTGCGACGAGGGCTACATGAGCTCCGAAGATGGAAGCTGTCAACCGGTTTGCCAACAAGCATGTCCAGCGCATAGCAATTGCAGCAAGCCAGGAGAATGTGTGTGCGACGAGGGCTACAAGATCGCCGTAGATGGCAGCTGCCAGCCGATCTGTAGCCCAGCATGTCCGGATAATGGCAGTTGCCTGTCGCCAAACGTCTGCATCTGTAAGCCAGGCTATGTCCTAAGCCAAAATCATAGTCTGTGTGAAGCCCACTGTCCAGAGAGCTGTGCGGACTATGCCCGATGCGTGGCACCCAATCAGTGCGAATGTTATCCTGGCTTCGAGATGTCGCAGGTCGAGCAGGTGTGTCAGCCGAAGTGCAGCCAGGACTGCTCGAATGGTTTTTGCTTTGCGCCTGACAAGTGCGCCTGCAACTCCGGCTACTTGATGGGTCCCAATCAGACCTGCGAGCCGCAATGCAGCTCCAACTGCATTCATGGCAAGTGCATCGCACCCAACAGCTGCGAGTGCGAGCCTGGCTATCGCTTTGCAACAGACTCAAAAGATGTCTGCGAACCCGTTTGTGAGCCAGCCTGCGAGCTGGGCACTTGCATGGCACCGCAGCTCTGCATCTGCCAGTTGGGCTACGAGCCGACCTCGAAGGAGCTGCCACATCTGTGCCGTCCCAGCTGCACGATGAGCTGTGTGAACGGCAGCTGCGTGGCGCCCGAGAAGTGCGCCTGCAATGCAGGCTACGTGCCGGCAGATGGACTCAATGCCACCAGCTGCAGGCCCAGCTGCAGTGGCGACTGTTCGAATGGCGATTGTGTGGCACCCGAGCAGTGTCTGTGTCACTCTGGCTACGAGCGCACTGCGGCTGGCTGTCAGCTGCGGCTGGAAGTGACAACTTCAACGGAACGGCAATTGGATGAGCTGCAGCAAAAGGAGCCAGGCACAAATTGTAGCAGCATCAGCTGCAGCTGTTGGCGCGCATGGACTGAAATTGAGGAAGCTGCCATCAAGTGCGTCAACATTTGCCAGGATGCTTTCGACAAGCCCTGCGTGGATCTCAAACTGTGCAGCTGCGACCAGGCAACAGGCCAACTATTATGCCCGGCTGAAGAGCACGAGCAGCGTCTGGTCTGCCAGGCGACCACAGCCATTCGCATCGATCAGCAAACAGAGCAGAATCTGGGCGAAGCGGCTCATAACTCGAGGCGGCCAGCAGTCGGCACATCCAAGTGGCCAGTGATTCTAGCCTGGTCCGCCGGCAGCTTCATCGTTTTGCTGCTCATTATTGTCGCCTCGCATCTCTACCTAAAGCACCGACGTCAAGAGGCCATTCAAGAGCAGGAGAACTACTGCTATGTGCTCTGTAACGATAAACTATAAAAATAATTCTTTACAAAAATTAGAGATTTATAATTTGAAATCCCAATAGCTGTTTTCCTGCCTCTGGTTGTTGAACGAGTATTTGTTGTATTTAAAAAGTATCATTTATTATTATTAATAAAGTGTTAAAAAAGTATTTATAACCAATTGCCTAGCTAGATTTTAGACGGGCACACACATCGTGGACTGTTCGTGATAGCTAAAGCCGGGATCGCAGATGCAACGATTGCGACTCACGCATACGCCATTGTAGCATTTTCTGTGGAAAGAAAAACCGATATCATTTTAATCTGTATATCTATAACTAAATACTTAGACACACATGTATAATATGTTTTATGTAAATATATAGTTCATTCAGTTTGCAATTGCTTATATTATTATGCTTATATTATTATTATTATTATTATATTATCTTAAAAGAAAGTCATCAAACACTGACTTCACTGTCAAATTGCAGAGCTCAAACTGCAAGGCTTTGGTAGATTTTCCATCGCTTTTCCGATTAGCCACACGCAACTTATTAAAAAGTGTCTGCTCTACATTTCAAGCCTGCTGACAGACGGGCATTGCACACAACTAATATACTCTTCTCACTCATTAACACAATACACAACTTTTATCCTAGCTACATCCATAAGCTAAAACAAATTTATAAGTTCAACTTGTTAAATACTCTATAAGTGTGTCAGTAGGGTATATTACCGTCAGTTCTTATACCCTATAAATATTTATCTAAGCTTTCTTCTACTGCCCATCTTCATCTTCGTCTATTCATTCCTGTTTGATAATGTCGACAATACTCACTGATAGCAATCGCTCTGGCAGACGCCGTCTTTGAGCGTATAGCCCGGTCCGCAGTCGCACTCGTTATTGTCCCGACAGATGCCGCCGATGCCGCAGTCCGGGTCGCAGACGGGCTGGCAGCCCTCGTTGGTCAGCTGATAGCCCTTGGCACAGCTGCAGATCTCCGGCTCGGTGCAATTGTGGCGCGGATTGTTGCCGCAGCCACTGCTGCAGATGGGCCGGCAGAAGCGTCGCGTCTCGTCCAGCATATAGCCCATGTCGCACTGGCAACTGCCGTCCAGATAGCATCTGCCGTTCTGGCAGCCGATGGGGCAGGCGAACACACAGTCACCATTGTCGTTGCGCACGAAGCCCTCGTAGCAATCGCATTCGCCCGGGATGCGGCAGCCACCGTTCTGGCAGCTGCAGATGGGCCGACAGACGGTCACGCCCATCAGCCGGGTGGGCGTGTAGCCGGTGCAGCAGACCTCAATCGAGCTGAGCTTGTTGGCCACATCCGTTTGAATGAGACTGGCCAGCGGATACTTGGAAACGGCCTCAGCGCTAGAAAAAGCCAAAGTTAAGCGAGCAACAGGAAGGCGCTTAAGTCAACGACATATAGACTACTGATATGATTATGTATTATATATTGAAAATCTATTAGAAGCCTGCATAGAAGATGCCCAGCTCTGATTGTATATCAGCTATTATATTATTTATATTATATTATATGATGCAACATTCTCTTACTCAGTCATAAATATAATATATAATATATAGTTATACCAAAATCTTATCCATTTCGATAAAAAGTTGACTTTAAAGTTTCTTTTTTTAAATATAACTCGAGTACTTTAAGAGCTTTAGTTATCAAAATGGTTATTTAGGAACTTATTAAGTATACGTAAATTCCAAAATTTTATTTTATTGATATCGTGAAGTTTCAATAATAACTCGAGAACTTTAAAGTCTATCGATATCAAATTTGGTATGTAGTTTCTTAAACAGATTTAGAATCTATATCATGGCAACTAGCGCTCATTAGAGTTGGAATTTATTGGTTTTTTAAGCGCAACTCGAAAACTTTTAAAGCTATAGTTGTAAAATTTGTATTATGGATGCTCTTTAGTCTTAGGCTAATTTAGAATATTTAATTTCCGTACATTTATATATATATTTAATTTGTTATATACCCCATATATATTATATTTGTATAAAATAAAATAAAACATTAAAAATAACTGCTGCAGCAGAGCTTTTAGGGTCTCTCGTAGTCTACTTGAATTCGAATTCTATTCTTCAAAGTTTGTTTGGTAAACAAAGCAAATTAAGCAAAGTTCGTTTGCTATGAGCTTTCGCTGTACTTACGGCACCCATATGCGACATTTGTGCTGGTCGCGACTCGAGACGCCCTCGTGAACGCGCAACATGTATTCCCGCCTACGAGGCTGCTGTTGCTGGGTTGGCGTCTCGGCAAGGTCAAAGTTGATGCCGCCCGAGCGTGGATAGAGCGTCTGTGCCGCCGCTGCCTGTTGCCTGTTGTTGTAGCGTCCGCCACCTCCGCGCCTATTGTCATAGCGCGTGGGCGCATCGTACTCCGAGTAGCTGGGCACGTTTGCCTGCATCCCGGCCAGGCCCAAGCCGACCAGCACTATCAAAGCCTGCTGGGCGTGCCTAAGTGTATGCATTGTCCTCTCGCTAGCTCCACTTATGCCTTTTTGTTTTGGTTTTCGTTGTTTGCAATCCCCTTGCTAAATTCTAACTAAGTTCTCAAGTTTCGCTCGCGTGCTACTGCCCCACTAAATCACTGCGGACGGCTTATCAGTTGCGTTTGCTTTTGTTTTTGTTCCTTTTTTTCGGACATGTTCTCAATATCAGTTCAAATCTTTCTCTCAGCTGAGGTTGTGAAATTTGTGTTCTAGAAAAGCTCTATACGACTAAACGTCTATCAAGTCTATCAAGTTAATTTTTACATTAATATATTTCGATTTTTCTGAAAACTGATTTTAAATTGTTTTATTATTTATTTTGATCTTGACATAATATTTAATGTACTTTTTTTTCATTTATTTCTTTAGCAGTCGACTTATTATATTTTATACATAAATATTTTCTAAATTTTACAAAAGAATTTTATTTATTATTATTTATATATTTTGTTATAAATATTTATAAAAACTGTATTTATTATAGCATAATAATAATTCAACTTATTATTTAAATATTAGAAAGAAAGAAATAAATATAGAGAAATCTTTTTTTAATTAATTAATTAATTAAATAAATAAATATAAAAAAATATCTTATAATTAATTAATTAAATAATTAATTAATTATAAGATATTTTTTTATATTTATTTACACTTATTTATTTTGACAACTATTACATGAAAAATAAGCATATATATTGTTTTAAATATAAATATTTATCAGTATTTTAAAAATTTATTCCCATTTTTTTGTTCCTCAAAACGAAATATAATATTACGTATACGTACCACCGGAACTGTTAATAGGTGAGTTTTAAATAGTTCTCAAGTCAATAATTATATGCATATATATTTCTCTATCTCTCCCTTTTTTGTTAACTCTATTATATATCAATATCTCAATCTCTATAAGCCTTTCTCTCTTTCGCTCTATTTATTTCTCTATGTCTCTCAGTCTTTCTCCATTTCTCTCTATATATCTCTCTCTCCCTCTGTCCCTCATTCAGCCTACTGTTGTCTTTCTCTATTTGTATATTTTGTTGCCTACGTCTCGTTGAAGTACTCTTAATTTAAGCACTGCGTAGTCTCTTGCTAATATTTTTAATTGAAAGCTCGTTGGCTTATCGCCGCTTCCCTCCCAGCTGAGATTAAACGCTGACCCGTTTCTCCAATTGCTGCTACTGCTGCGACTGTTGCTGCTGCCACACAGTAAACAATTGAGACTTGAGCGCAACTGTGTCGCCAGATCAGGCAGTGCTTCGCATCGCACAAGAGGAAACGAGAAAATCAGAGCGAGGAAGCCAGAAGAGAAACAATGCCTTCGACCAGGCTGCTGCGCACTGTCGCCCTGCAGGCATGCCTGCTGTTGATCTATATTTGCCTGCTGCAGGCGATCGAGCTGCAGCTGCACGAACAACAGCTGCAGCAGCAACTGCTCGATGAGCAGCTTCGACTGCACCAGCAGCAACAGTTGCTGAAGCAACAGCGCGAACAGCAGCTGCAACAGCGCCGCTACTCCTCGACCACATCGACGCGCAAGCCCTACATCATACCGCAGGGCCTGTCGCTGCCCCAGCGAGGCGTTTATCCAGACAAATGTTACCGGGAAGTGCCGTAAGTACAGCCAGAGATTAGACTCGAAAGCTACTTTAAATTGTGTAAATTTTCAATATAATTTTGGGCGTTCTCAGAGCTGTTTTCTTTCAGTACGATAAGGAACTGAAGATCGTTGGCAACAGCTCGACTAATCCGTACTTCAATGTCATCGAGGTCTGCTGCAAGGGCTGGCGGCGCTACGAGTACGATTGGTCGCGATGTGTTCCGGATTGCGGAGACCGTTGCAAGGAGAATGGCTTCTGCTTGCCCGGCGGCAAGTGTCAGTGCTTCTCGGACTTCGTGCTCAACTATCGGAATGAGTGCGTGGCCACCTGCCCGCTGGGCTGTCCGCATGGCCAGTGCTATTTGAATGGCACCTGTCGCTGTGAGCCCGGCTTCGAGCTGGATGGCTCGAAGCGCTTCTGTCAGCCACAGTGCAACACCACCTGCGGCCACAACGAGCTGTGCCTGGAGCCGGGCAAATGCGTCTGCGCCGAGGGCTATGCCCGCGGTCTAAGGGAGTCCAATGCCCTGGGCTGCCAGCCCATGTGCATACCCGACTGTGGCTATGGTCATTGTGTGGCTCCCAATCAGTGCGAGTGCTTTCCAGGCTATCAGAAGCGCATGAATCGCAGCTCCTGTGAAATCAATTGCTATATGTGAGTACTAAAGCAAGGAAATTTAAATTAACTATATAATAATTAATTAGATGGAGAAAAATATTAATTTGAGCTGCAGTAAATATTTTAGATTTAGTTAAAAACAGGAAGAGAGCTAAGATTACTATAAATTTCTAAGTATATGAATTTGGTATATTTTGTGAGTTATGGATATATAGATATCTTGGAGAGAAATGGCAAATCTTAATGAATACTTCCACAGCTCCAACTTTTTAATAACTTAAAGAACAGAGAAACTATAATTATTGATCATACTATCACTCTTGCTCAGTTATTTTCCAGTTTCAATTTTGATTATGATCAAAATTTTAAGAAACATATCCCGAATTACACAAAAGGTTTTTAGAACTTTTTAATATATTTATTTTATGTTAACATATATTGTACTTTAATATTATATGACATATATACATATGTGTATATATATGATGTATATCAAATATCATTACCTATGTATTATGTATCAATTTAGATCTCGATCTTTATGGCAATACTGTAACAGATCTTTCTATATTTGCATATACTAAGAGCAGATGAGCATATTTATAGTAAATTTAATCTTATATTACTTACTTTAATCCTAGTTATCAGATATAGTCTGTTTATATATAACTTGAAATCCTTTCCATACATCCAATATATAAAATATTTAAGATAAACTCGTATTTATAGAAATTCAATGATATTTTCACATCACTATTTCACTATTTATACCATCTCTAGTTCTCTCATCTCTAACTAACGTTTGCTCTCTGTAACCCTCTCTCTCTCTTTCTCAACCTTTAGGCGCTGTGAGAACGGCTTCTGTGCGAATCAAACGACATGCGTGTGCCAGAACGGATACCGTTACGATCACAATACAACCAGCTGCTTGCCGGACTGTGGGGACGAGTGTCGCAATGGCGTCTGCGTTTCACCGGGAAATTGCCGCTGCTTCAATGGCTATGTGCGAAATCGCGAGAGATGCGATGCGGTGTGTGAACGCGGCTGTGGCTTCTATGGCCGTTGCATAGCGCCAAATGTTTGCGGCTGCGGCATAGTTGTGGGCGCCGAGGAGAGCTATCAACGTTGCGAGAATGGCTATTGCAATGCGGAAGGTCATTGTCGTTGCCTAGAGGGCAAGACGCGGTTCATAGACAAATGCATGTCGCCGGATACGGTGACCACCTACGCCTCCATCAATCCGTTGCGAGTGAATGCCTCTCTGATGCACGAGTTTCAACTGCTGCTGGGCAGACACTTTATACTGGGCTCCGCAGGCATGCTTGAGGCAAACAGATGGTGGGACTAGCTGACTAGCCATATATAAATATACATATATATATACTAAAATAATATATACTATCTCAAAAACAAATATATTTTTATTCTTATTTTATAATGCGATGTCAAGCACAAAGAAATGCGCTGTGAGCGCGCTTATCAGTAATACAGAGGCTTAGCTGTAGTGGCGCTCAAATATATGCATGCTCAACAACAACTCAACACATTACAACAACGTGCTCTTCTACGGCTCAGCGCAAATTCATCTATTTTAAGCACACACACTCACAATGAACAATGACAATGAACCGTTCTTAAGCTTTCTATAAAAACAGCTCTCAAAATTAACGCAGCTCAGTTGCTCGCCTACCTTTAAGCCTAGCATAACTGTCCTGCAAGGAGAGCGCGAGAGAGAGAGAGAAAAAATGCGCTCGAATAGCATTATTATTGGTCTGCTGATTATTTGTCTGGCTTACGCACATGGGCAATTTTGGAAACAGTCGCAAAACGATTATCAGAGCTGGGTGCGTGAGATGGTGGCAAATCGTGAGTCGGGCATCTGCTACAAAACAGTATAGTACTTATAAAAAACCATATAAATATATCAAAAAGAACTTAAAATAATTGATAAACGAATTTTTCAGCGTTGATACCTTGAATCCTGAGATCAGAATACGTCAATTTTCACATTGCTGTGAGGGCTATGTTAAACGTCAGAATTCCAATTCTGCTACTTTGCACTGTGAGCCCATCTGCAATCCGGAATGCACTAACGGTGTATGCATCGCGCCAGGAAACTGTGAGTGTGGGCCAGGATATTTTAGAGATTCAGAGGGGGAGGGACAGTGTCGCAAATAATGAGAAAAACCTGAACCAATAATCGGATAATAATACAAAATAATGTTTGTTGCAATTAAAATAAATTCCATTTGGTCATTCATTGAAATCTTAATCTAAAGACATGCACAATTCCAGCGCCATATTCTACTCAATGCTACTCGATAATATCGAGTAGCATTATCGCGATCAGTCGTTCGACCTGTAAAGACGTGAATTCGAACAGCCTTCGCTTAAGCTCTACTGCTGCAGAGTTCTAAAAATAGAACTTTGCGGTGCATTCTTCAACGCAACAGCAACAAAAACCGCACACGCAGCGTTTTCTTATCGCTTGCTTCCGCGTAACTCAATTGCTTTAATTGCAATTTACGAAATTTCGTCGCTTGGCGCGAGTGCGCCTGCACTCAAAAGCACAATCCGCGATGACATCTAATGTCAATAACCTCGCTACAGCTGTAAAGGTAAATGCAGAAATGCAAGCCCAGCTTAACGTTGTGATGGCAAATAGGCAAGCCTCCATCATGCCAATAAACTCAAAAATAGATATCGCCTCCGTGCAAGGCATCACTAACAACAAAAACACGAAACGTAAACAGCCAAATTCACCAAAAACCATCAAGAAAAGGCTCATCTTCGACGAACCAAGCACCAGCAATGCAGCATTAATATCAGAAAATCGATTTTCACTGCTCGTAGAAGAAGATGAAGACTACAGCGAATCACCTGTAGCTCCAGAAGCCCCAGTATTGACCGACCAGCAAACTACACCGAAACCTCGTCCGCCCCCCATATGGTGTCCAAACATCAAGTCTGTGGCCCTACTTCAACAGATAATAGATAAAGTAATTGATGCTAAATCATACGTAATTAAGCCAAAGAAGAATAACATAGGTGTATTAACCCAATGCAGTGAGGACTATCGCAGAGTTATAGACCACTTTACTAAGCTGGAATTGGAGTTCCACTGCTACCAGCTTAAGGAGGACAAACCATATAGAGTCGTGTTCAAAGGGCTTCACTCCAGCACTGATACAACACTAATTAAAAAGGAATTGGAAACCAAAGGCCACACAATTACAAATGTGCACAACCCACTGAGCCGTATGGACAAAACACCGCTAAATATATTTTTTGTTGACGTGGCTCAGGCCCCCAACAACAAAGAAATTTTGGACATTCGAGTTGTCTGCAGGCAACGCTGCACAGTGGAACTGCCAAGAAGATACAACGACCTGACACAATGCCATCGCTGTCAAGAATTTGGACACACACAACGCTACTGCCACAAAGCTCCCAGATGTGTGCGTTGCGCCGGGAAACACGCATCCAAAGACTGCACCCGCGAAAAGGACCAGGCACCAACTTGTGTGCACTGTGAGTTACAGCACCCAGCCAACTATAAGGGCTGCCAAGTATACAAGCGGTTGCGCAAATTGCAATCCCCAGCACAAAAAAGGAGTCCCACACAAACACCGTCTACGGGTCCGAGTACTGCTTCCGAAATTACAAGGCCCCGGAGCATTACCCAAGCCACGAGCTTTGCAACGCCTATTAGTGGTGTTTCTTACGCACAGGCCGCTAGAGGTGGACCGTCAAATAAGAATACCACAAGTGACACTTTGTTCACTGAAATGCTTCAGCAACAACAACGTCAGTTTGACGCAATTAATGCCGAGCTCAAAGCGATGCGAGAAGTACAATCCCAACAAGCAACCATGCTAAACAGTTTAATGGCCATCATAACCAAGCTTGCCTACAAATAATGGCTTTACGTGTGGGTATCTGGAACGCCAATGGCCTGAGAAACAAGACTCAGGAACTGGCTGCGTTTCTCTCACAAGAAAACATAGATATAATGTTAATAACAGAAACTCATGAGTGCCCCACTACACAAATTTTCGGATACGAACACTATCAGGCTCATGGTGAAGGAGCAAACTGCTTTGGTGGATCCTCAATCCTCATACGAGCAACAATACCGCATACACCTTTACTGCCAATTTGCAACGCAACAATGCAGGTCTCAGCCATCACCCTGCCTACGTCTATTGGAGCGATCGAAGTTGCGTCAATTTATCTTCCGCCAAACACTGGTCTGTGTGATCATCACATGGAACAGGTTCTAGGCCAAAGGTTGAATAAGACCCTCATCGGCGGCGACTGGAATGGATGGCACCCATTTTGGGGAAGCAATAGTGCGAATCGTCGCGGAGAAGTCATATTTGAGGCGATTCAAAACTTACAATTCAGCATATTGGCGACTGGAGCCCCCACCCGTTACCCAATTAATGGACACAGGCCCTCGGCAATCGACTTCGCTGTCTACAAAGGCATCTGTGACCGGCAATTGACCATTGAAGAATCCTTGGACCTATCCTCTGACCACCTGCCACTAATAGTCACAATCCACGCGCAGCCACAGCCCTTGCCCATTAGGAAACAACTACTGCCAGCAGGATCAGATTTAGGAGTCTTTAGGCGCGTGTCCATTACTCTTTGCACATAGAAATGGAACTTAACACTCCTGAAGACGTGGACTACGCAGCAAACAAACTGCAGGAAGAAATAGTCAAAGCTGCGCACCAAGCCGCCCCACCATCTTGCCAAACAAGACAACAGTCTCCGTACAACATCCCCCTCACCTTGGAGGCCCAACACCTACTAATACACAAAAGATGGGCCAGGAGACGCTGGTTAAGATTACGCACGCCTGATGCCAAATCCATGTACAACGAAGCCACGAGGCATCTTAAAGCTGCTCTCGCCCTGCTTCAAAAGAGGTGTATCAGCGATGCGCTGGTACGAGCTGAATCGCCCACTGACGCAGAGTTTCAATTATGGAAATTTACAAGAAAGCTCAAACGGCAGCCAATACGACGTCATCCCATTCGGAGCATTTCTGGTTCCTGGCACATTGGAGACGAAGCTCAAGCTGAGGCTTTTGCAAACCACCTTCAAGACCAATTCACGCCGGTGATTACCGCAGAGGCCTCAGAAATCGAAGCAACAGAAGACATCGTTCTCTCGCCCCTCCCAGCTGAAGACCAGATAACTGGATGTACAAAAGAAGAGGTTCTTGAACACATCAGAAGAGTGAAGGCAAAAAAATCCCCTGGATATGATCTAATAAACGGCAGAGTCCTTAGAGCACTGCCTGACTCCACCATAGACTACATAACTATGGTGTACAACGCCATGCTCCGCATCCGGCACTTTCCAGCCTGCTGGAAGCGCGCCGTGATTGTGATGATTCCTAAGCCTGGCAAACCCGTGGGAGAAATTGAGTCGTACAGACCAATTAGCCTGTTGCCAGTACTCTCCAAAATATTCGAAAGAATATTTCTGGAACGAGTACTGACACATCTGGGACGCCAGGAGGCCATTCCAAACCATCAGTTTGGCTTCAGGAGACAGCATGGAACACCGGAACAGGTTCACAGAGTTGTGCACCATATCCTTGGAGCCTTTGAAGAAAAGATGTACTGCTCTGCCGTCTTTTTAGACATCAAACAGGCGTTTGATCGAGTTTGGCACCTGGGACTGCTGCAGAAAGTGAGGACCACCCTTCCAGCCCCATTTTTCGCGTTGCTATCCTCATACCTTATTGGAAGAACCTTCCAAGTGTCAAGGGGGCAAACAGTATCCTTGACTAGACCAATTATGGCTGGAGTACCACAGGGTAGTGTTCTAGGCCCAACACTTTATACTTTATTCACAGGAGATATGCCAACTCCCGAGCCAAATATAGGAAGTACAGATGCAGTACTCATAGCGACCTATGCAGATGACACCGCCATCTTATCACGTCACGTATCTGCGCAAGAAGCTTCAGACTCACTACAAAAATATCTGGACTCTTTCGGACGCTGGGCAAAACGGTGGTGTATCACCATTAATGCACAAAAGTCTGTACATACTACCTTCGCCACTAGAAGAGGAGATTGCCCAAGCGTTGCATTGGGGCCCACTATTCCCAAAGCCTCAAAAGTAAAGTACCTTGGTATCACTCTTGACAGAAGGCTGACTTTTAAAGCGCACATAAGTCAAGTAACCTCAAAATGCAAAAGCAAGCTAAAAACCCTCGACTGGATGCTGAGAGCTTCAAGCAAGTTGTCTTACAGCAGCAAGGCCGCCATCTACAAGGCAATAGTTGTCCCAACCTTCGTATATGGTATCTCTCTATGGGGCTCCTCGGCGAAGACTACAAGGAACAAAATTCAGACCCTGCAGAATAAAGCACTACGCAGATGGACTGGAGCCAGCTGGTTTGTAAGAAACTCAGTCTTACATAGGGATTTAGCAATTCCCACAGTTGCTGAACTCATTGGGCGACACAGTTCAAGATACGCGGACAGACTTGCAGCGCATCCTAACCATCTCGCAAGCAACCTGGCTATAAACAACAATAGGCGAAGACTGAAGAGATTGCATCCTCTAGACAATATTAGAACTAATTAAGATAGTAGCTACAAGTGCAGAATAATTGGCATATCTGCCCTCCCATTAGTTAAGGTTTAGAGCTAAATGCGCTATAGAGTCTAAGACAATAAGCTGCAACAAAATAAAGAAATAAAAACGAAAAAAAAAAAAAAAAAAAAAAAAAAAAAAAAAAAAAAAAAAATATCGAGTAGTTTTGATTGATTTGCTGGCAATAGAGGGGAAAGAACGAGGGGATAGATAACTCAGTTATCCGCTGCTGCGGACATTCCCATTCCCATTACACTAACGCCAGCAAGACTTATCCGTTAGATCCCCTTGTAAGCAGCTGAGAGCTGAGAGTGTGGCCGTGGGAATTATTGTTAATGTGCATGTATTAGTGCATCGGATATGCATATGAGCGAGAGATTAAATGACGATCTAGTCTTTGCTCGTCTGCCTTGCTACACGGTTGTATGTTTCGCGTGAGTGGAATCAATTCCAAACCGAACATTTCTAATAGTTAGTAAAGGCTGAAATTAATTCACTACTTGTGAAAACATCTGTGTACACCTACTTCATATGAGAAAAATAACCATTTCGGAGAATTGGAGTAGCTTAAACTTTTAATTATATTTAAATTATAATAAATGTTCTGCTGTCAAATTAATTATTACTTTGTTAAACATCAATCATATATATACATGTTTGGGGTATTTATTTATATAAAAGCAGCTAGATTCTGTTTATTCTGTCTACCACTTTTTACCCACTCTCGCATTCTCTTGTTTACATTGTGGATTGTGGAAAAAGTGTGAAAAGAGAAGATAGATAATCCGCTGATATTTTTAATGCAGAAAGGGAGAAATGCTAAGGGGAAAGTTGAGTTTGCGCGCGTCTGTGTGTTAAGTGGTTGCTTCGTCTGCGTGTGCAAAAGCACATATAATCAGCTGACTGATTGGCAATTCTATATAAAATATATTTTATTTATATGGTATTAAGAATTCACTTAATTTTCCTAATATTCTTCCCTTGTGACGTAAATATGTGTGGATGGAGTGAGAATGGTGGATAATAAGCTTGTCTGTTAAATTTCGATAGATGCTGGATGAGAAGTGTGCAGTATGGATCTTATTATCGAAGCTGATGTTGTTGCCTTGCCGGTATATATATTTGAATGTAGTAATTAATTTAATTAACAACTATTATAATTTATGGTTTATACTGGATCTAATTGATTTATATGTGCATATATGTAAATTGCTTTCTTCTTTTGGATTACTGTGTGAGTGTGCATATGTACGTATGTGTATACATATATAAGTTTGCTCAATTCACTTCGGATAATGTGTTGTGATAGTTGACCACAAGAGGGCGTGCTAATTGCAATCTATATGCACACAAACATTGGCTTATTCTAATTTAAACGCCCTCTGCCGGCCACGCATATACAAATTTATGTATGCATGATTAGATCATTACAGTTTGAGGGTTATTGCTTTTGGGATAACGGTCTTACGACAACTTCAACTATGATCATCATAATGGCAGTGTTCCCAGCGTATTAGGCAGTCGGTAACACTCACTCAGTTTTGCTTATTGATTGTCTCATTTGCTGAGATCAGTAATTGATTTCTCAGAACTACCTACAAAATATGAGTGTATGTATATTCATAAATAAATCAAGTAAATAAATAAAAGCTGCGAACATGAGTTGTGACTCTCTCCAAAAGTAATAATATGAAATAAAAACAAAAACAATAACGTGTAGCCAGAGCCAGATGTGAGAGTTGCCGTCGAGGTTATTGATAGGCGTATTGCTGATTAAGAGGGAAGTCGGAGGGGGATCAAAGTTTGCCGGCTGGAGGCGATTTGCGAAGCATTTGAAACAGAATTTGAAAACTTTTTGCTTAGCGATTAGTTAAAGTGCAGCAGCCGTAGAGAACGGACGTGTGTGCAGTTCCTCCAGTTATATCTACTACAGTTTGACATTCAGCTAATGACGTCACCGATCATGAGCTCATCTTTGCAGTTGTTCAGCCTAGTTGCTGTGCTGCTGCTGCTCTCGCTTTGCGGTGGTGGCCAAGCACAGTTTAAGACGGCCGGCATCAAAACCCGTCAGCCGGTACAGGCTGCAGGCAATCTACAGCTATCCAGCAATGCCAGCAGCGAGTACAACCAAACCCAGTACCAGACCCAGACCCAGACCCAGACTCAATACAGCAGCTACGGCAACTACGCCAATTTCGTGCCCGCCGAGACATATCAAGGAGCTTCAGGACATTATGTTCAATCGCTCAATCAGGTGCATCGGGCTCCACAGGTGCTGGATGAGACGGCGCTATTCATCAACAAAACCCGCTCGGCTATGGCCAGCGGCATATGCTACAAGGAAGTACCGTAAGTCTATAAGGGACGGGGCAGGGGAATGGCGTAGTGAATATATATGTAAAGAAATTATTGAAATTAGAATTGTAGTTATAGTAGTAGCAGGATAGACTGAAAAGCATGTTCTTAATGTGAAAGAAAGATTGGAACAGAAGAAAATATTATTTATTTAATTATTATTATTTAATATGTGATATATGTGATATGTTAATAATTAATATAAATATATTCATTCAATTAGAATCGTTTATTTTAGGCAACTCTTTAATGTTAACTAACGTAAAATCCCCTTGCATAAGCTCGAAATTATTGTCGCGCAGCTTAGAGTAATTGAAAATGGGGCAGCTGCGCATTGAACACATTGAACTAATAACCTCGACATCCTCTTGACTTGCCTGATAATGAAATGCGATTTCAAATTTCATTTGATATAGAATTTGTATACTTATTACGCTTATATTTGTTTATGTGATATTTAAAGAAAAACAAGCGCAGAGACCTTGAGCAATGAGGAAAACATATATATGTATAAATATATAAAATATATAAATATATATATATATACTTATATATGTATATTGTTGACATAGAAAAATAATTAGGATTGGAGGCTTATTGAAATAAGATTCAGTTTCATATATATATCTTAAAGGCTTACCAGAAATTGAATGCAATATAGGATATATTCTATTTAGATAGACTTAAATTAAGTAACCCTTAAGTAAAAAAATACTTCTTGATTGCTTTTATCATCATCTGTCATCATAAATATTATTAAATTTTATTTAAGAAGCATGCGTATTAGGTATTTATAATATTATGATGATAAATTTAATGATATGTTGTTAGATCTTAATTGAAGAGTCTGATTTATGCCTGACCGGAACAATTTTAAACCTAACTTAAATGAAATATATCAATTTAAAACAAGTAAGAAAGCTCTAGTCGGGGTGCCCGACTAGGAGATACCCTGATCCCAGTCCTTTGAGTTTTGTAATATTTTCCGTAGTTTGTATCGAGTATTAAAAAAAAAAAAAGAAAAAAAATAAAAATCGACTTTGCGAGACCCGGATTCGAACCCGGATTATTTGCGCAACGTTCACAAACACTACAAACACCGCCACTTCATAACTAAAAATAAAACAATAAAAAACATTTCATCTCCACTGGACTCGAACCCGGACCAAGCTGCATGCGAGCGGCGCCTCTACCAACGCAGCCGCTGTCCTTCTTATTCGATCTGCTGCAAATTTGAACATAAGTAGCAGCTAATATTCAGCTTTAATTCAATCGCAATTTCAATTCTTGGAATAGAAAAGAATTCACGCATTTGAATGTATGTGTGCACACGCATAGGAAAAATGCGTGCGCGTGGCGCTGCTGACATGTGCTTTTGCAAATTGGCCAAACGTTTTGTTTAATAACTTCTGTTTTACTTAATGGATTTTAATGAAATTTTCAGCATATGATCTACATATCCTATTGGCTTGGTTGAGATGCAAACGCCTTCACATAATGGCCCTAGTTCCAACTTAACTTAAATTCTAAGAATTTGGGGGAATTTGGAGCCGGTATCCAAAATCCAACAAAAATCAAAATTGCATAAAATATACATAAGACTAAATACAAAATTTGGAGGCTCTAGCTCTTAAGACGTTCGAGATATAATTTATTTACTGCATTTCAATAATGTTTTTATTCGATAACAATTAAATGCGAATAGTTATCGAA
This sequence comes from Drosophila hydei, assembly GCF_003285905.1. NCBI lineage: Eukaryota > Metazoa > Arthropoda > Insecta > Diptera > Drosophilidae > Drosophila > Drosophila hydei. The sequence goes on along the minus strand of NW_022045695.1, from coordinate 13,854 downwards.
TATTTGAAATAAACTTGACCTGCGCGTGCTATACACGGACCTACAAAAAAAATTTCAAGTCTCTAGCTCTTATAGATGCTGAGATCCACGCGTTCACACATACGGACAGACGGACAGACGGACAGACGGACAGACGGACAGACAGACAGACGGACAGGGCTCAATCGACTCGGCTTGTCGTCCTGATCAAGAATATATATACTTTATGGGGTCTGCCACGCCTCCTTCTGCCTGTTACATACATTTGCACAAAACCATTATACCCTGATTTCCCATTTTTAATGGGATCAGGGTATAAAAATATACCTATTATATTCATGCATATTTTCAATTCGTTCAGCACTGCATCCTTGTTGCATGGCTCGCGGGAAAAGTATGTTGGCAATGGCACATCACCAGATCTAAGTCAGATTCAGGTTTGCTGTGAGGGTTACGAGCGCAATCCCCATATCTATAGACGCTGCGAGCCCGTCTGCGTGGACGATTGCCCCAATGGTATTTGCACAGCTCCCAATACTTGCGTTTGTATGCCCGGACATGTGAGAACGGACGAGGGTAAATGCATCTCTACCTGCCCGCTGGGCTGTGGCAACGGAGTGTGCGATGAACAGAACGAATGCCGGTGCCGCGAGGGCTACAAACTGGATCCGGTTAGCCGCAAGTACTGCCAGCCAGAGTGCAATCCAGGCTGTGCCAATGGACGCTGTGTGGCGCCCAACAAATGCGATTGCCTTCAGGGCTATCGCCGTGCCGCTGATGGCAGTTGTACTCCTGTCTGCGACCACTGCGAGAATGGACAATGCATCAAGCCAGGGCAGTGCAGCTGTCATGTGGGCTACCAGAATGTGGAGGGACGTTGTGAACCTATCTGTGACCAGTAAGTATCGATTGATTGATTTTAATATTAATAGGCAGTCACAGTCACAGTCACAGTCACAGTCACAGTCACAGTCACAGTCACAGTCACAGTCACAGTCACAGTCACAGTCACAGTCACAGTCACAGTCACAGTCACAGTCACAGTCACAGTCACAGTCACAGTCACAGTCACAGTCACAGTCACAGTCACAGTCACAGTCACAGTCACAGTCACAGTCACAGTCACAGTCACAGTCACAGTCACAGTCACAGTCCACAGTCACAGTCACAGTCACAGTCACAGTCACAGTCACAGTCACAGTCACAGTCACAGTCACAGTCACAGTCACAGTCACAGTCACAGTCACAGTCACAGTCACAGTCACAGTCACAGTCACAGTCACAGTCACAGTCACAGTCACAGTCACAGTCACAGTCACAGTCACAGTCACAGTCACAGTCACAGTCACAGTCACAGTCACAGTCACAGTCACAGTCACAGTCACAGTCACAGTCACAGTCACAGTCACAGTCACAGTCACAGTCACAGTCACAGTCACAGTCACAGTCACAGTCACAGTCACAGTCACAGTCACAGTCACAGTCACAGTCACAGTCACAGTCACAGTCACAGTCACAGTCACAGTCACAGTCACAGTCACAGTCACAGTCACAGTCACAGTCACAGTCACAGTCACAGTCACAGTCACAGTCACAGTCACAGTCACAGTCACAGTCACAGTCACAGTCACAGTCACAGTCACAGTCACAGTCACAGTCACAGTCACAGTCACAGTCACAGTCACAGTCACAGTCACAGTCACAGTCACAGTCACAGTCACAGTCACAGTCACAGTCACAGTCACAGTCACAGTCACAGTCACAGTCACAGTCACAGTCACAGTCACAGTCACAGTCACAGTCACAGTCACAGTCACAGTCACAGTCACAGTCACAGTCACAGTCACAGTCACAGTCACAGTCACAGTCACAGTCACAGTCACAGTCACAGTCACAGTCACAGTCACAGTCACAGTCACAGTCACAGTCACAGTCACAGTCACAGTCACAGTCACAGTCACAGTCACAGTCACAGTCACAGTCACAGTCACAGTCACAGTCACAGTCACAATGAAATTCTATTGACATTATCTTCCTCTTCTTTTCTTCCTCCTGTGGAACAGACCCTGCAAGAACGGTCGTTGCATTGCGCCCAATACATGTGAATGTGCCCCGGGATACGATTGGGAGCGTAAGAGCGCACAGTGTGTGCCCCACTGTGATGCGCCGTGCCTGAATGGCGTCTGCATCGGACAAAATAAATGCGAATGCAAACTGGGCTATGTCTTGGATGAGCATCGGCCAAATCTCTGCCAGCCGCATTGCCCGCAGGGCTGCCCCAATGGCTATTGCAGTGCGCCCAACTTCTGCATCTGCAAGCCAGGCTTCATCAAGAGCGGCATCAAGGGACGTCAGAGCTGTCAGCCCGTCTAAACAATTGGACTTGTCTATGTGAATTTATTCCAATTTTTAATTTGTTATCTAAGAACTAAGACCAATTAAACAAACGTCCGATTAGCGCATGAAACTCGTATTTTATATCTTCATCAAGCTCCTTGCGCAGCTGCAAGCTGCTCAGCTTTCGCTCAATGTACTGTGGCTCCAGGCACTGGCCGACGTAGTGCGTCCATCCAGCTGGACACTCGCAATGGCCGTTGGCATCGCAGCTTCCATTCAGGCAGTGCTGCTCATTTGGCACACAGCCGCAAACATTGGGCGACAGACATTTGCCGTAGTAGCCGCAGGAGCTAAAAGACATAAATTATAGGGTATAACTGAGTATGTCAAGTTAATTAAAAACACAATATTAGTCGATACGTATTTCAGTTATGAACTTGACCTTCCTCTAAGTCTATTTATTTCGTAAAGTCTAATTTTCAAAGAATTTCTTTGATTATTAATTTATATGAATAAGACTTCTTTTAATATTTTTTGTAGTAAAGGATTTCTGTGGTATTACCTTCATTCTTTGACAGTTTATTATAAATTATAGGGATATTTTGATGTGATAGGTAAATCAGTTGGTTGTTCCTTTCAATGTTTCATAAATTTATTCGTATATATAAACATAAATTTAGAATAAAAAATATTTAAGATTGTAGGTTTTTTACAAGCTCAGATATTTTATACAATCAAAGAATGGGTTATAAAGATATTAATGAAACTTTTAAATACGCTAACTAATTTTTTTATTTGAATATTTTGTCACTAAATAAATATTTTTTGTATTATTGTAGTTATTGTAATATTTATATTTATTTAATATATGATATTTTTGTCTATATCCAAATTCCTAACTGTGACTAAGCTAAAAAATGCTTAGTCTTATTGTAAAAACTTTTAAATTAATTTTTATTAAAAGAATTCAAAAATATTTTTAGACGAAACTTTAGAAGTTTATTGAAATAATATTAAAACAGTCAGGAATGTTCCCTGCTTTATTATAATTAGAGACGGGGTTGTAGCTAGTTACAAAACAGTTGACTAGGAAAGAGATATATTGAATTAGTTATGAATATCTCTCATATTGTTTAAGTGTTATTCAATTATTGATAGACCTACCTCTCGCACTTGGGCTCGCAGCTGTTGCCTCGCAGTTCGTAGCCCTCGAAGCAGCGACAGATGCCGGGAGCAATGCATACCCCATTGCCATGGCCACATTCATCCTGGCACACGGGCAGGCAGCTGGTCGTATTCACATCATACTGGTAGCCCGTACGGCAATTGCACTTGAAGCGGGACTCACAGAAACCATTCTCGCAGTGTCTGTATTGAATGGGGATTGTCGGATTAAAGAAATGTAGTCGATGAACTGCTGTTGATCAGTTGATACGCACAGATAGCATTCGGCCTCGCAGACATTGCGCTGTCGACGCTTGATAAAGCCCGGAATGCATTCGCATTGGTTGGGCGCCACGCATTTCCCGTAGCCGCAGTCTGGCGCACAGATGGGCTGGCAGCCTAGCTCTGAGCTGTGTCGATAGCCCGGCAAGCACTCGCATTTATCTGGTGCTACGCACTGCTCATGCGTGCCACAGCCCTTCGGGCAACGGGCGCGACAAAAGAGCCGGGTCTCCGGATCAAGAACATAGCCTGGCAGGCAGGCACACGTGCCGTTCAGATAGCAACGTCCATGCTGGCAGGCAATCGGACAGGTGTGTATGCAAGCGCCCTGCTCATTGCGCACAAATTCCGGAAAGCACTCGCAGTGACCCGAGGCACGGCAAAAGCCATTGCGACAATTGTCCGGCGTAGTGAGCCCACAATCCGGCACACATTGACCCGTATACGGATCTGTTCGATAGCCAGCGCAGCACTGTTCGATGCGTTGGAAATAGATGCTGGAACCATTGCCACGCACCGGCTGATGCTTCTGAGTCTGAAAGAAGATGGCACTACGACAATATTTTGGTTTTTTTACTTAGTCTGGCAACACTGTTTGCCCTACTTACGGCAGCTCGCGCTGACACAGATTATGCTGCGTTTGACTGAGTGACTCAAATTCAAGTGCTGTGTGTATATCGCCGTATAGCTCTGATCCCGCTGTCAGTCCCAGCAGCAGCAGCAACAGCAGCAGCAGCTGAGGCCGCACAACATTCCATATGCAGTGCATTTCTCGTGTTGTTTACTTATACAGCTTCCTGAAGCGAATGAGCACGGTGATTCAGATTGAGCGCCTTATCGGCTGTCATGAGAAAAAGAGTGAGAGAGAGAGACTCTTAGTGAGTCTGTTAAGGGAGCGAGAGGCCACGCTGCGATAACTATAAATAAACTATAAAGCAACAGAAGCCAGAGCTAATCCTAAGATTCAGCTCTAAACTTTATCAACATTCGATGAGCTAATAAAAGGGAGGTAGAGGGAGAGGGAGGTAAAGACAGATGATAGCTCTTGGCTTTAGTATAGTTCCATGTGCAGAGCAACTGGACTATAATAAATATTCTATATAATACTTGTAATCAAAATACCTGAATATAATATATTATTCATTCGAGTTTAAAATAGTCCATTTTTTAATCATGATCGATAACTTTTCACTCCTCTAATTCGATTCTTTTCACTTTGATAAAAATTTGAAATAATTTGTTAAGCTGCCATCTTTTATCATAAAGTTGGCCAAGTAATCTAGCCACATTAATATAACATATGAAAGCTGTGAGTCGACTAAGTCCATTTTAATTATATCAATTAATTTTTAGAATCTGTATTTATTCATATATGAAATGATTCATGTATAGATTGCTGTGGTCGTTCTGTGCCTATGAATTAATTTACTGCTAATGTTAGACAGGCGAGGCGATTCGTCCGTTTGCCCGTTGGTCCGTATGTTAAATGGATTTTGAGACTTGAAAAAACAACGATATCATATAAAAATTTTTATGAAATCGATTAAAATCGATATCAAGCTTCATTTATTAAAGCAAAGCTAAGCTTAATTCACGGAAAAGAATCATTTCGAATGAGCTGTACGGCAAGCAATTTGGACCTTAAATATATGTAGCCTATTTATTTATTTTATTCCATTCTTTAAATTTTTTATTATTCGTCTTTTTTTAATTTTTTTATTTATTTATTTTTTTTGTTGCTTTTATTTACTTTTAACTTTTTTTATTTATTTATTTTCCAAAAAAGTATCGTAACAACACAACATGATATATCATGATACCTTATAAGCCTCATTCTATATGGAATAAGAATTTAATTAACAATAAAACAATTACATTTACAACTAATATTACAATATTCGCATATTATGAGGGAGACTTAATGGTTAGCTAATCGTGTTAGTAAAATCAACTCTATTCAGTCGCCTCAAAGGCTTTGCGGGTTGCAGTGCCTTATCAGTCTATCACTGTATTTAGCATATTTAAATTGTTTAAATTGCCCCTCATATGTATGTGCCATATTAAAATATTATAAAATTAAATATATACTTTTAATGTTAATCTGAATCATTCGCTCGATAGGTGTTACTGCGGTCCCCTATTTGCATATAATTTTATAATCACCACAAATCTGAATCAAGCATGAAGTACCCGATATTTGCACTCGCTTTCTGCATATAAAGGCAATGCGCTGATCGATTCCTATTTAGTTCTTCAGTTTAACTTGGGGCGCAAAGCAATCAAATTAATTTTGGAAATGAAGTCGTGGAACTATTTGCTGGCTAGTTGCCTGCTGGTTGTGTCTCTGGGTATTGCCAGTGCTAGGCCAGAACAAGAGACTAAAGTCACAGCTACAGAAACCTCCGATAGTAGTGAATGTGTCCCGGTATGTGGGCCAAATCAAAAGTGCCTCAACAGCCTATGCGTTTGCGAGGAAGACTATGACAATTTTAGTGAGGGGGGCGTTGTTAACTGCACCAAACCAGCTGTGGACGAGACTGCGAAGTGCCCCGAGGACTGCGGCTTAAATACCGAATGCCCGAATGGAAAATGCGTTTGTAAACTAGGATTCTACAAGGAGTTCATTGACAGCAAGGACTGCATTGAGAGCGCTTGTCCAGAAGGTTGTGCCGAAAATAAAAGGTGCTTTAACAGCCAGTGCGTTTGCAAGGAGGAATATGCTGAGTATGCTGACTGTATCAAGCCTGTTAGCGATAGCAACACCACCAGCGCCGAGAGCACCTCCAGCACCGAGAGCACCACAAGCACAGAGAGCACCACCAGCACCGAGAGCCCCACCAGTACCGAGAGCACCACCAGCACCCAGAGCACCACTACTACTGAGAGCACCACCAGCACCCAGAGCACCACTACTACTGAGAGCACCACCACTACCGAGAGCCCCACCAGCACCGAGAGCCCCGTCATAACTGAGAGCACCACTAACACTAAGAGCACCACCAGCACTACCACCACAACATCCAAACCCTCAACTACAGCCAAACCAAAACCTAAACCAGAAAAGGCTGGCATGAGTGCTTGGGCAATCGCTGCAATTATTTTGCTGGTGGGTTGCATTGTGGGTTTCGGCGGATTCATGCTGTGCAAGGTCAGGAGGCGACGCTGTGGCGTTCGCACCCCCAAACGCGAGATTTAGAAGAAGCACAACAAACCATAAAAATAATTTATATAATCTTTTTAATTGTTAAATATTTAATTATAATAAGCTCCGAATAAGCTCAGAATAATTTAGTTTGTTCGTTGCTATTTCGTTCCATGTAATATTCCTACTTAAAGTTTAAACAACTCGTAAGACTTCAATCGTTATTATATTATATTATATACAGAATATATTTGTGTTTGGTTAAATTGTTTTTAGGGTTGCAACTTACCTTTTACTTAACCTACCACAGCTGAACCTAGAGCTCCGGAAATTGAAATTCTTGAACCAAAGTCAACCGCAATATCTACAACAATTTCTTCAACAACAACTTCTACAAATTTATCCACAATATCACAATCTTCAACAACAACTAGAACAACCTAATATTCATTAATATCCTCAACTACCTCTTCAAAAATATTTTCAACAACACCTTCAAGGACTTCTACAATTTCATCCACAATATCCCAATCTTCAACATTATCTACTACAACTTAATGTTCAACAATATCTTCAACAATTGAACCTACGACTGAGTCTACAACGGAATCTTCAACATCTGCAATATTTTCAACAACACCTTCAACAACTTCTACAATTTCATCCACTAAAATTTTCAACATCTCCAATATCTTCAACAATATCTTTAACAACTTCTACAATTTCATCCACTGAAATCTTCTACAATATCTTCAACAACACCTTCAACAATACCTTTAACAACTAATACAATTTCACCCACTGAAACTTTCAACAACATCTCCAATATCTTCAGCAGTATCTTCAACAAGTTCTACAATTTCATCCACTGAAATCTTACAAAAAAATATCTTCAACAACACCTTCAACAACACCTTCAACAACTTGTACAATTTCATCCACTGAAATCTTCAACAACATCTGAAATATTTTCAACAACACCTTCAACAACTTATACAATTTTATACACTGCAATTTTCAACAACATCTCCCATATCTTCAACAATATCTTCTACATGTTCTACAATTTCATCCACTGAAATCTTCTACAATATCTTCAACAACACCTTCAACAACACCTTTAACAACTAACACAATTTCATCCACTGAAATCTTCAACAACATCTACATCCAGATCATCACTTAACACCAATAATAACACTGACCTATTTCATAGCACCCGGCACAACGATCAAGGAACTGAGCACCGTTGATCAGCAGCAATACAACAACTCACAAGAGATCTAAAGCATCCACTTCAAGAAGTTCAATATTTTCATTAATTAGAAAATGATCAATAATTTCCATATTTATATATTTATTATACAAATTTATAAAAAGTAAAAGTTATATGGCCATAATATTCAGTAGGAAGCGACATGCTGTTGGTATTCCCATTAAATCCAGCTTATATAACTAGTAAATATGAATATTACTTTTTTACTTTTATTTTCTAAGTTATGTAAGACATACAAATGGTATAGAAATATAATTTTATTTTTATTTTTATTTATTTTATTTTTATTTTTATTTATTCTTATGTAAAATTGGAATTGTGCCTGTAAAATTTACAAATGGGCAATTTTATGCGTTCCAATCTGGCTGGGCACCTGCAGGAAATTGGAGTTTTGTGGCGGAATGATCAAGTGGGAAACATGTGAGCCGCTGTTGGTGGTGCTGGATATGTGCTGGTGGTGGTGCACCCGTCCATTGCTCTGGCGCAGTGGCTGCGGTGGTGCCAGAAAGGCAGTTGCCGTGGTTGAATGCTGATAGCGTGACTGCTGCGAGGCATGTGGTTGAGATGAGTGGTGTGAATGTGGTTGTAGCTGTTGCTGCTGCTGCTGCAACTGATGGTGGTGCTGGTGGTGATGCTGCTGCTGTTGATGATATCGTATCTCATCGTATAGATGCGAATCGAGGCTGCCTTTGCGCGACTTGGGGGATACGACCGAATACAGAGATTCCTTGCGTGCATAGGCATAGGGCTGAGTTGTAATCGAAGAGTTATTGCTGGGCGTGTCATAAAGATCAGGCAAAGATGCTGCAAGAATCGTTCGATAAGCGTGTTTTGTTTAACCATGTGGCTAATGCGACAAATAGCTTGATCTGAGAGTTGCACAAGAACTGAGTTCAGTCTAATTATAATATTATATTATACAAATGGCTGAGTATTAATTAAATCTATTATTATAATATTTTTATAAATATTAAAATATTAATATATTAATTTAGAAAATATTCCACAAAAATCCACTTCATGAATCAAGCTACTTAACGAACCGCCCTCTTTACAGGCGGGGCGACACTTACATACCCTCGTTCGGTTGGGTTTGATTGGTGGGTAAGATGGCCGGCGGCTTTGGCAATGGTCCATGAAAGATTTTCCCCGTATCACTACTGATCACCACTTCCGGAGTGACATGTCCATGTGGCTGGGCGTTGCTGAACGTGCCATTGGCATTGTAGATGACGGCCTCTTTCTGCAAATGCTGCCGCCTGTAGACGTAGATGAAGCCCAATATGATGACGATCATCAGCATGAGCAGCATGACAATCAGAGTGCTCAATAGGCTGGAGTCGTGATCGTGAGCACTGCGACTCGGATTACTCTCTCCGGCCGCAAAGCCAGCCAAATTCAGTTGCGGTGCCCGATCCTGGCTGCCCCCGACGCCGCCAGAACTTGTGATTACATGGATGACCTCTGGCGTGGGCACACCCGCTGCTGCAGCTGTATGCAAGTTCTCGAGCAGAGCATTGCTGGACTCGTGCAAGATGATCTTGGGCGTGTGCGCTGCCTCCTGCACGGGCTGTTTGATCAATATGACCTCCGGCAAAGCACTGGGCGTCACCTGAACGTGACTGCTCTCAGACATGCTGCCAATGCGCTTGGCAATGTTGTTTATATTGTGTGTTAGGTTCGCCATGGTCGAGTTGATTGTCTCCAGCACAACATGATTGACGTTGACGGCTTCTAAGCTTTCCGGGCCCAGACACTCGCCCGTCTGTGGATGGCAGCGTTTCTCTGGGCACTCGCAGACTTTGCGGCACATGACGCCATGTGTGCCCGGTGGACACGGCTGCTCGCAGCTGAAATAATGTAAAATTAATTCAGACTACACTCAAAGAAAAAATATTTTCTTATTAATTGAAGTTAATCACAAATTAAAGCCAAGTTTTGCATTAACTTACAGCTGACCAGCCCAGCCGGCTATGCAATGGCAACCTCCTGATTTATTATCACATACGGCATCATTTTGGCACTGGCATGAGTTCTTGCAGTCGAGGCCCCAGCGATCGTGATCACAGCCTAGAAAGGGAGAACGTGAACTGAATGGCATCTCAGTCAGAGGCACTCTTCCTCAGCTCTACTCACGCTGCGTGCAGTGCTTGCCGGTGTAGCCCTCCTCGCAGCTGCATATATCGGGCATAAGGCAATTGCCACGCCCACAGCCGCCGCGACAAATGGGACGGCAGCTGGCCTGGCTGTCCGAAAGATTGCCCTCATAGCCTTGACAGCAAAAGCGAACCGTACGCGTTTTGTTCAGTCTCTGAAAGAGCAAGAGAAATTTTTTTGAGAGAGAATGAGTGAGTTGACATTGAAAATAAACTAAAAAGTTGAGCTTATTTTAAGTAGTTTATCATTTATATAAATAAATCTGAGCCAAGAGAGTTTTCTATTTGTTTCTTGAATAAAATATGAATCACTTGAGATACCGAAATATAAAATTATTTATTATATGTTTATATAATAAATATAAAATAAAATAAAATGAGCTAAACCACTGAAATCAATGTAGTTCAAGTTCTTGAAGTGAAGCAAGTAAGAACTTAGCCAACGGTCATGATCGACTACATAATACTCTTTCCAAATACTCAATATTTATTGCAAAATCGAAAATATGGAAAAAATAAATCGAAAATTTGATTGGCCGTATTTTCTGTGGAGAAGGTCAACAGAACGCCACAAATATATATATATATATTTATCCAAAGGAGTATATATATAACTAGAAATATATATATGACGACCTGCCACGCCTCTAACAGCATTGAAAACATAATATTTCTTAAACCAGTCACTAAATAGTCCTTCTTGCCACGCCCTTGACTCCATAATTCACACTTATGAGAATGGACAGCAAGACGTACATTACATAAATAAAATATACTCTCTTAACATTATGAACGGGTATAATAAGCAATAGAGATAAGTTCTGCTTCTGAACGAAAGCTCAAACTCTCGACATTGCTATCATATTCTATATTCTTATAATATGATACGCTCAAAAACCCACAACGTTTTTATGAATAGATTGAATACATATATTTATGAGTATATGTGAAAATATAAGAATATTATCAAATACCGCTTCCTGTTAGGGTTACAAATTTGTGTGGCTTTGGCAAAGTTTTTAGCCTGTCGCTTAGTTCGCAATGCGCTTGCAAAAGAGCAGCACTTAAAGAAATTTATTTATATTCTACAAATATAAAATTATAAAATTCAATATAAAAAATGCAACGTCTTAAGTTGTCGACTCTACTGTGTTGCAGTTGCTTGCTGTTGTTGGTGAATGCTGCCGTCATTGAAGATTTTGACCTATTCGGCATAGAGTTTGATCTAATGTCATATACATCCGAAAGTTCGGCGTCTAGCTCAACCCATTTAACCGAGACTACAGATTCTGGATCAGACACAACGGATTTCACAACAGATGCAGCTTCTTCAACCACAACCAACACCACTCCCAAGCCCCCAACCACAACCACTCAACGACCTAAGCCACCAAAACCACCACACAGATTATGGGAAATAATTATTGTTCTTGTTATCCTAACAATTGTCATAATTTTTGCCTTACTCATTTGCAAGTTAAGGAATAGCAGATCCTACGATATTTAAGCTCTAAAGGGAAATGTTGAATATTATATTAATATTATAATATATTAATAATGCGTATATATTATTAAATATCTAATCAAAATATATTGTTATTGCCAAAATGTAAGCTTGAATTAACAGGTTGAAAGGAATATAAAACAGCAGAGTATATTCTTTACTTTATATATATGTATAATAAATAAATAAATAAATAAATAAAATATAAATTTGTATAAGTGGTAAAATGTGAATTATCTCTCATATATATATACATTTAAATTGTATTAGTTTATGGATAAACGGAATATACATCCAGCCTTAATTTCAGCATAATTATTAGAGATTTCAGTGGTGCCTAAAAGTATTCCATAAATTTTTCTTATCAAATATTCAGCTCTATAATATGCTAAGCTCTTAAACAAATGGAGTTTTTAATGTACGAAAAGTTACTGTCAGAAGACATAAGCTGACTATAATTTTCCTACTCTATATACTATACTGTACTGTGTTCTATGCAGCACTATGCTGCTTATGATACTATATGATATTATATATCATACTGGCTGTAGGTTATAAAAATTGTGTATATATGCTATGCTATTTAATGGTGCAGTAAATGAGTTTTCTACGTGGGGCAGGACCTGCATCCTTGTAAACGTATGAATACCATAGCTGAGATAGTATTTTAAAGCTATATGCATACCTTATATAATCAGCTTACTCAACTCTATTATAATATGCTTTACTCAACCAAAAAATGTATAATAATAATATATCAATATATGTATATCAGATCAGTCTAGATTCTCCATTTTATTTTTCTAATAATTATATAATATTCTTTCCCGCATATTTTGGAATTTAAACTCCTTTTCTAATACTTAACGTTTTTTACAAATTAATTCTAATTTAATGAAATGCTCCACGATGCCTGTAACTCGACATGCTTACATCTTGCAATAATCACACTTTATTCACTCAACAAATCATATTCAACATTTTGTATTTTTGGACTCTGATCTTTAATAAATTATTCGTTAAGTAAATCTTCTTGCACCGACAGACACTCAATGTCAACTCGTTGAACTTTGTAATTCTGCTGCGCGTTTCAGGGCAGTTACAAAAGGCGTAAGTGCTGATTATGTTAAATCTGAGCAATGCACACAAGACCACGCCCACACACACGCCCCTTGAGTTGACAACTTAATTGAATAATCCGCAGCGCTTCTCACAATCATTTGCTGAGTGTCCCGAAGCATTCGCACAGTTCATTCATTCAGTCAAAATTCCGGAGCGAACTTACGCATTGTTCTCTCTCCCTCCGCTGATCAAAACATTATCTGCATCTGTATCTGTGTGTTCAGCATAAATTAATAAGGCGGAAATTTTAATATAAACACAGTTATTACGAATACGGCGCGTTCTTTCAGCTCCATTGTAGGCATAATTAAGCGCAGCCTTTCCTCGAATTGTCCCCCCACTGAGTGCGTACCGCTCATGCGTGTCGCACTTGCCTGTGTAATTGTAATACATATTGAGATTGAGCAATAAATTTTTAACATATGCCAGAGCTCATGTTGCGGCCACAACTCGTAGAGTCCAAGCTCTAAACACCCGCCCGCCCCACCCACTAACTAACTGTCAGCTGTCAGATTCGCATCAATCATTGTGGCGCCTACTTTTCATTTAAGTTTACATAATTAACTTGGTTTTTTGTGTGTTTGTGAAAATCTTTCGGCACTTGGCCAAACCTAACTAATCTTTATATGTATTTCTCTCTCTGAAACTAGTTTCTCATCGTCTCACATCTCTTAAATGGCTTTTTGGCAGTCCACAGTGATTTTTTTTTCATGTTAATTAATTAAACGCAATTGGCAATTAGCAACTATATACATCTATATGTGTAGGTATCTTTGCCAAAGTCCATTTTGGACTGTCTTCAATTGCTGCTAGTCCAAAAAATTGTGAAGCAGCTTACTTAGAAAACGAATATTTATATAGATCCAACAAGTCTCTTCTCAGTTGTCTATGT
>NW_022045694.1:0-47681 GCF_003285905.1 Drosophila hydei | reverse complement strand
GGGCTTAAGAGCAGCAGGCAAAAGTCGTAGTCGTGTAGTCGTAGCGTGCACAGAAGTCAGTTGCATTCAGTTCATCAATCATTGATCTACAATCAGTTATTAGTAAGTTAGACGATCATTCAGAGAATTAGTCAGTCCGGCTGGCAGTCAACTAGAGTTGGTTAATGCACGGCTCAGCCAGTGTAGGGTTAGTCTGCTCTCAATCAGAGGCAGTCAGTCATTCAATCAGCAAGTTAGTTCGTCGATTGGTCAGGCAGTCAGTCAGCAGATCAGAAATGTCTGAAGTTAGTCAAGAAATCAGTTGGTTAGTCAGTCAATCAATCATAACTCAGTCGGTCAATCAGTCAATAAGTCAGTCTATCTTTTCAAGAAGACTATCAAGTAATCACTCAATCAGTTACTGAACCACCGGTACTCAATCATTTCGTAAGTCAATCCAGACTCTTCCATCAGTCAATCAATCAAGCAGAGAGCAAGATTTGCAAAAAATATGAATAGTTTAGGAGAAAGCCTAATAGAAGTATAGATAAAGGTACTTTGTTATTACTTTTACCAAAATTAAACAAATTTTTTTTAAAATTGTATTGCATACAATATTTCTCTCAGTGTAGTCGATTTACTCCCAGTTAAAGCGCAACTGAGCTAAGACTTTATTAAACTAAATCAAAGATTTTTGTTTATTAATTCAATTGAGCTCGCAGCGCGAGAGGGTCAACAATGCGGCTACCTTCCTGGGACATGGCCTGTGCCACGCCTCAGCCCTGCCCTCGCCCTTGTGGATTACGCTCGAGTCACCTCCATTAAAGTTGATTTACAGTTAAATGGCTCGACAGACACTTGCAGTTATTCCATTGCTCATTGTTCATTGAGGTTGACATGTAGCCAGAGGCGGCTGGCGGTCGGCGGTTGGCCGTCGACGCCATGGGCGTGGCATATCGGAAACAGAGTATCTGTTGCACTTTCATTGACTCGCTCGCCGACGACGACTCAGTGAAGCGTTCAACGTGCATCTTAGACGATTGCCTGAGTTGATTGTGGGAGTTGGCTTCGAGCAGTTGTCAACGCATTTTAACATCAACTTTAACAGTTGGTTTAAACTCTGACGTGCTAGTGCGAGTGTGGAACGTGTTTTTGGCTCAGTTGGCCTGCTTTCAGGTCTTTTATTGTCACATTTTTGCACACGACTTGACGAAAGTGCCGAAAAGGCTAAAGCTAAAGCGTCAAGACGCAAAACATTTTGTTTATTTTTGCACTCAACAACAACAACAGCAACAGCAACAGCAACAGCTACAATAAAACCAGTTCAACTCAACATATGGCGTTTTTTTATACTGCGCAGACAAGTGGACTGAGAAATGAACAAAAGTATACATAAATAAATTCCTAGATATATATATATATATAACTCAAAATTTGCTGTACTCCAATTTGCAGTTCTCTTTGAAATGATAGCTACCCCTTTCATGCGCTTCTAGAGGGTATTATCACACATAGAAGATGTCTTCGGAACATCTTCCCAACATCTTTGTAAACTTCAGTCATTATTAATCAGGTTCAGCTGTGAGCTAGTTCAATCTTCAAATATATCTAGAGTGCTTAAGCAGATGTCTCTCATATATATCTCGCAGAATAAATATTTTCTTCGGCTTGCCAAAAGACAATAATTTATTCCATTTCGCTTGTCGAGCTATTGCCACAGACCTTAAGCAGGTTAAATTGCCGAGGTTTATTTAATCAGACCTTACACTTAGTCAATGCCAATGTCCAAAGGTTGTCAGAAACAAAAAAAAGCAAAACAAACAAAAAGAAAAAACCTAAAAATGACGCAGAAAATAAACAGAAAATTGATTTCTGTTAATTAAGCTAAATGTTTCGAGAAAGCAAAATAGTGATAAATATTTATATACATATAGATTTATAGAGCTGTATATATATATATATGTATATAACACATATAGGCATGCACTGTAAAGAACTCCTGCGAAATTGTTTTAATTAAAAGCCAAGGTAAGAAAAAGACAAACTTTATCAGTCACGCAATGACAGAAGCCTCAAAAATAAACAATATGTGACTAAAATATATATATATATATGACTAAATATATAAGCATTATCAGTTATTTTTGGCTAGAGGTTATCAGTAGCTATAACTAAATCATTCTGCTTCACGAGGTGAGAGAAAGAGACGTATGCAATACCCTAACATGGGGCGTGGCAAGATTTAGAGCTAAAGTTCCAAAAATTTAGCAGTAAACTTTGTTTTGAACGAGTATTATGCAGTCATTGGCGCCCGATTGGAACACTCTTATTTGCTTGTTTATTTGCTTTGGCTTAATGCGGTTAATGGGCTCCTCTTCAAGTCAAAGATTGTCATTGTTGAGGACTCAGCTTGAAGCTCATCAGAAGTTGAGTAAATTTTGACAAAGTTGTTGCCATTTTTGTGTCTCTCTTTCATTGTTTTATTTTTTATTTTTTATTTTTTTCCTTTACACAATTTTTGTTGCGAATTTTAAGTGCTCATTAAGACGCTGTCGCCGGCGGCTTCTGTTGTTTGATTTATTTTCTTGATCTTTCGTTTTTGTCTATGTGAATTTAGTTATTTATGGTCTGTGGCAAATCAGCTAGCTAAGGTCATGCACTGCCCGCTCTCCAGAGGAGTGTAAAGAGGATAAGACAACAGATCGTATACTTAATAAAATGTGTCGGACTTTCTACAAAGGCCCCGCCCCACCCCCTCCTTAAAAACAATATTGACTGTCTCTGGCTTTATGGCCCACATGGTGAATAACTTTGAAGTCAGCCAAGCTCAAAAATTGTGCTCAACAAAAAAAGTATATAAAGATTTTTGTTGTTTGCATTGTTTTCTTATGGCCCAAAAAAAATGAAAATAAAATAAAAAGAAAAAAAATCTGCGTACATGAGAGAGTTATGTGGAACTGGAACTTTGTCTTAAAGCTCTTATGCTCAGTGAAGTTGTTGTTGTTGTGGTCGCTTACGTGCCGTTTTAAAAACAATAAATCGATGGAGCTCTTTCACTTTGAAGGAAAAACAAACACAACATGGCCGAAAGGAACACAAATTACGTTTATTCATATATTTTTATATACATTTTGGCAGATTTATAGCAGCATTTTGCATACATAAGTTATAAAAACAATTTATAAGACTTTGAGTATACGAAAGCTCTATCGAAAGTCGTATACAACATTTGAAATGACATTTCTTAAAGCTTTCTAATTCCATAGTATAGCTTATTACATCTAGTTCCAATTTTCTTGGTTCTATTGTGGTACGCGCTAAACAAACCAATTAAAGTCGCCGCAGACAAACAAAAATATATCGATATTTGATATTTGTTTGCGTACAACAACAACACAACAATCACTTAAACCACATACCAAACGCCCAACTATAAATATTTGCCCATACAATTAGCGCTGTGTTAAAATAAGCATTCGAAGAAGAAAGCAAAGCAAACTCACGCCAGAAAAAATGGAAGCCCGCAGCCCTGGCAGCTGCTAGAGATACGCCATCTCGCTCGTACACACTTATCAATTCATCGATTACGTTTGTCGCAGGCAAATTAACAAATATTTCTTGAGCTCGCTGCTTTTGTTGTTGTTGTTGCTGTTGGTGTTTGCGGCTTGACTGTTTGAACAACGCGATGCTCAAGTGTTAGTTGGACTGCCCTGTGCTTCGTGCACATGAACTTCAAGTGAGCTCATTTTTTTTTGACATTTTGAACGGTTTCAGCTTTCCAAATTGAAAAGTAGAATATACAAAATGCGCATTGCCCTAACCCAAGTAGTTGTTGAAACGGGTTCCGCACTCACACCAAAACCCGAGTTGAAAGTTCAACGGCGATTCATCGCGCGATATTGTAATCGCTGTCGTTTTGTATACGTTCCTCTGTGTGTCTGTATGTGTGTATATGTGTGTTTCTATGCGATATCCGCAGCTCATATTAAATGAGCCAGGAGCCGAGTATGAAGAGGGCCGAGGGTAAATGAAGCGAATGAGGGGGACACAACAAGAGACGATATAAGAGAGCGAGAGAGCGGGGGGCAACAAGTTGTACTAGTGCAGTTAACGGCAACGGCTTGTCGGCTTGGGTTTGAGCTCTGGAAATGTTCGCTTTGGATTTTTGTTCGATGCGGTGGCGAAATTAAAAGCAGCACGCTTAACCCGCGACCGACACACACACACACATGCATACTTAGATAGATATCTGTGTTCATTCATTGAAGAAACCTTTGGCCAAACACACACAAAGGTACAATGCACAGTCGTGCGCATTGCTTTAGAGACGCTTTTTATAGAAATTAATAAAGGCAAGGCTTAAGTGCGTTTGGCTGGAATGTAACTGTTTAACAATGGAACAAACGTTTAACCGTTATTAAGAGTGTCTCTGGCAACAGCAGAGAGTGCAGTAATGGGCGCACTACACTGAGCGAAAAGAGCAGGCAATTAAGTTTGAATTTCATTTAAAAGCTCAAAACTATTTACTGGTAATGCGAAAATGATATATTAATAAGTTCTAAGATCTTATATATGGACAATTTGGTTAGAAAATATAATAATAAGAGATATAATTGCAAACTAAAGTATAAACTCAATAAAGGACTCCCTCTTTCATAAGATATGTTATTAAAAATGTCAAATTTTTCTCTCAGTGTAGCAATGCAATCATACCTCTGCATACCTCTAACATTCACATATAATTTCTCCAAGTGTAGCTATGCAATCATTAGAACAAATTTCCGTTCATATCTAATAACATATATTAATCATAATCATAGCCGATCTCTGGCCATATCTCAAGTGTTAAGAAACTGAATTACTCAAATAGGCCGCAAGCATTTTTAGCAAATTTCAAAAGGCGTGTGTTTCTGCATTGATTGCCCGAGCTGTTGGCCGTGTGTGCTCTGACCTGAAATACCAGGTAAACTAATGAAGCGCATGGCCTGAGCTAAAACAGAGGAACAACAACAACAAGAACTCGCTTTGTTTCAGTTTTGCCCGAAAAATTCGTTTTGCAGTTTGTGCAATTTTTTTGTTTTTCTTGTTTTTTTTTTAATTTATGTTTTGGAACAGAAACAGCAAAAATAAGAGAAATAAGAGCTAAAATATGTTACCTGTAGAAACCGCAGACGAGTTCTTATGAATGATGTTTTGGTTTAGTTTGGATTTTTGTTGGAGGCAAAAGTCAATGTCGGGGTCGGTCAGCGACTGGTCCAAGTTTCACGTCTTTGAAATTCCATTGAAATTGGGCCTGATTCTTGTTCTGCTGCCGCCTCTGCTGCGGCCTCTTCTCGCTCTTGTTGCGGCTTCTTAGAAGTCTTGCCTTGCATGCAGTTCATTGTGATCATTATATAGTAGGTATACAAATTTCTTTATTCTGATAAGGCCTACAGCAATCGAGAAACGGATTTTAATTGTTACCTTTTTCTGTTCTTTTGCCTGATTTATTTGCAGAAACTTTATGCCAAGGCCATTTATGATAATGTTGCGGATATGTACGACGAGCTGTCCTTCAAGAAAGGCGACATCCTTACAGTCATCGAGCAGGACACCGAAGGCATCGAGGGCTGGTGGCTATGCTCGCTGCGCAACAGACAGGTGAGTTGGGCTGGAAAGAGAATGAAAGAAATGCTTTTTAGATCAGGTTCCATATTTTTACGCTGCATTGGGTAAATCGTTCGTATGAAAGTTTTCTCAGTGTGGATCAAAGTTTTGAATTTTGAGATTCCAAGCAGCAAGCAAAACTCTTCGTCTTTTCTCGCTGTGTAGTTTACTTCAAATCTTTCAGCTTTAGCTCGAGATTCCTCGTTTACTTTTAATCCAAAATTTCCTTAGCTCAAAGCAACTTTATTTGAATTCCAAACAGCAAGTAAACTTATTTGTTTTTTCTCCCAGTGCAGCTTCAAAGCCTTCAGCGCTACCTCGAGATTTCTCGTTTTCCTTCCCTCCAAGTGCAGCTTCATTAATGTCTAGAGGGCAACGCCTTTTGCGAGTTGTCTTAGCCAAGGTATTCACTTGAGTTTTTTGTCTTCGCTTCAGCTTCTTTGGCCCTGCTAATTGCCAAAAAGGCAGCCATGCCACGCCCCTTTGTGCTGTGCATTCATAATTAAACAATCGGCCCGAGCCAGCATTCATTTGGCATAGCATTTTGGTAATAAAATTTGCATTTATAATTTAATTTGGAAAATGTTTCAACAGAACATGGAGAGTTCCATCATTTCTCCGCCCACAAACATGATCAGCCTCATCAGCATCATTTCCGGGGGCACGTGGCAGACACCCGCCTCGCTGCATGCGGGATATAAATTTACAGTTTTGCCACTTTAATAATGTCCACATTAATCCCCATAGCGATTGCCACACTGTACAACATAATTTGGACATGCTGCAGGCCCACCAGTTGGGGGAGGGCAGAGTAAATGGGTCGACGTTGTTAGTTTGATTGTATACAAAGTGGAACGAAATGTTAACTTTGGAATAATTGAGCTAAATGCGGAACTCGTTCTGAATATGAAATAAGTTTTCAGACTGAAATTTAATGCACTTTTTATATGATTTATTCAAGCATTGACAATAATTATTATAATTAATTTCAGAGAGAGAAACTCTCCATTTGCTGTCCGTCAAGCTCTGTTTTTCTAATTTGCTTAACTCTATTTGAGGTACCTCAACAGCTAAACTCTTTAGTCTCTAATCTATAGGAATGTGTGATAGTTGTACTTGAGTTTTATTCCATTTCTCTAAACTCATTCAAGACTTTCATTCCAGGCTGGCTTTGAGCACCTTTTGATGACAAATTTGCCTTGTTATAGTATCTACACTATATAGCTTAGAGACCACTACGACATCCTAGATATCCTCTACTTATCTGTCATGCTCCCATATCTATCCCATATCATAATCCCATATCTCTCTCTCTCTCTCTAATGAACTGCGCTGCTCCGGCAACTGCTTCGACTCTCCACTCTGTGCCCCATTATAAAGCTCACATAATATCTGATCTCTTTATGTTCACATGCTCAGTGTGTGTGGGGGCAACCTTGAAGTCTTGCGCTTTGATTAGACCAAACACCAACTAATCAACAGCTACAACTAACACAACAACAACAGCAAATAGAAACACTCCCATTGGCCAAATTAAAAACTGATTAAAGCCTGAAAACATTTTTGCACGTCGCTTGGAAAATTGCAGCGAACGAAAAGTTATTTTATTGCTGTTGTTGTTGTTGTTGTCGTTAATTAACAACTCAATTGGGCTGTGGCTGAGCACAACAACACTCATGAATACACTCATGAATGCACTCAAGCTGCTGTCGACTGGTGTCAAAACACGTATCAAAATGGAAATCAAAGGCGCCAAGCACAGGCAAAAGATACAAAGATACATGGCTGCAGTTACATAGATACATAGATACATAGATACAGCTATATAGGCGCTCGATGTCGGCCAATTGCCGTTAATTAAAAAGTAGCCGCACTTTTTAATGGAAACAATTAACCCAAAAACACAGCCAATTGAGCTCGAACAGCAACAAAAGCGTTTTTTATGCATAAATTTTAAAAATAAATAAAAAAAATGAAAATATTTTGAAAATTTATTTTTTTAACACTAGAAAAAAATTGTTTTGGCGCAAGTTTTTGCTGTCTGCAGCTAAAATTTAATTGAAATAAGTTGCAAACACATGTTGACAAGATCTGGGAACACTATATATATATATATATATATTGTATATATTATATATATATATATATATATATATTGTATATATCTGTCAAGAGTCTCTCACAGATGTCGAGCCAAATTGACAAAAAGAATTGCGTGAAAAAGAGTTGCGAGCTGAGTTTTAATGCCGCTTGACAGGCAATTAAAAAATAATTGCAATTTATTATAGATATATGATATTTATATATATATCAGTTATATATGGTATATATCTATATTTTATTTATTTGTCCAGAATGCACTCAGCATTTGAGTTAATTAAAAGGCAATCGAAATCAATTGGGTACAATGAGTGGCAGCCATGAATTTCATTTGATAGCCAAGTGCAGTGCAGCAGCTTGGAGTGTGCACGACTAGCAGATACCCTTCTCATTGGCAACGTATTTTCAATTGTTTTATTTCTGCCTTTTGCAGGGTCTGTGCCCCGGCAACCGTTTGCGCATCTTGAACTCTTACGACTCGGGCTGCTTTTCGCCCTCGCCGGCCAGTTCGCCGATTCCATCGCTGGCGGCCAGCACAGCGACCTTAAACAGTTCCATCTGCTCGGCGGAGATCTATGAGAATGGCTCGATGCTGAATGCCAGTGCAGCAGCCGCGGACACGCAATCCACAGGCTCCAACACCAACTCAACCTCATCGAGTGGCCAGGGCCGAGGAGGACGCAGATCATGGCACGTCTCCCCAAATAAGGTAGGTTTCCTCCACATATATATACTCTATTGAAGCTTGTCAGTAAGTCATAATATACTTGGTCTCTGATGTCATGAGCTATATATATTCTTAGCCAGTCGAGTTGATAAACCCACATTCAGCTGAAATCGGAACCATAAGCAAGTTACAGCTTGAGTTGGAATTAAATCTGACTCTAGACTTTAACAATATATATAGTTGCCATACCTAAATAGCTCTCTTGATATATGACAAAGTTTTTCTCATATACTCGCTCGTGAAACGAAGAGAGTATATTGACTTACTGCAATGTCTGCCTTACGAAAGACTTGAGAGGTTGCGAACATTGAGTCGTTGGTACTTATAGGAGTTATCTAGTATAAGAGTAATGCTATCTGATGTAATACCAAATATACTGGAAACTTAAGATATATACTCGTGCAGAGCAGCCTCGTGTCAGCGCCAAAAGTTTCCCTCTTGAGATTTGACAACAATTATTTAAATGTTTTGCAAACTCAAAAGTGAATTATTTAGTCTTAGTTATTTTCTTTAAAATATCCTTAGCACTTACTTCATATAAGCAAAGTTGGCTAAGAAAATTCTTTAAAAATTGTTACTTTTTCTGACTAAACTCGGAATGAACCGAACTTTTCTAGACTGAGAAGTTTCTTTGAGCAATGATCAGTTAAGAACTAGATCTTCTTGATCTCTGGACTTGCTGGAGCCATCAATCAGTCATATCTCTGTGAGGGTATTCAGCCTCTTTTATATATCTCGCAGCTTTATTGTTTTCTTTTTGAATTGTTGTAATTTTTTAATTTAACGCTTCGTCTGCGCTGCCTTGACGCAAGTCCGCGAGAGGCGCCCCTTGAGGCGGCTCCTAATTGATTTGATTTCATTTCGTTTTCGTTTTTGTTTTCGTTTTTAATTTAAATTTTTGCATTTTGCAACGTCTGGCTTATTTATTTTTGGCTACTGAACATTTTGTTGCTGTTGCTGTTGTTGTTGTTGTTGTTTGTGTGTGAATTATGATATCCGTCTGGAAAGTGAAAGAAAGTAATTTCTCGGACTACGCCGGTTTTCCATCACTGCGGCCGGCCATCGTTCACTCTCTGCACGTCAATTGCGTGTCGTAATTGTGCAATTAATAGGACCCAACTGCCGAGGAGGAGCAGGAGGCGGCGTCGAACTGGACAAGGCTGATGCACTGCATCGACAGCATCTCAGCCAGCTGGACTGCGTGTGTGCCTGTCCAACGGGTTTCCGCTCTTTGAGTTTTCTTTTTCAATTCGTCTCGTAATTTGCCAATTTGTCAGCTGGACATGCGTTTTATTTGCATTGCAGTTGCCTTGCTTCCTTCAGCCTCTTCTGTATCTAGTCTCCCTCTCTACCTCTCTCTCTATGATTTGACCAAATCGATGGCCATAATTAAAGGAAACGAATAATTTGCACTTGGCCAGACAGCTGGGTATTAGTTGAAGAGCGGGCCAGCTAATAAATGGCAGCTATAAGCAAATATAAAGCAATAACTGAGACAAAATTGCTTTTAAACTGAAAGTTTAGTCTGAATCTAGGCGAATTTGTAATACCCTAAAACTGAAATTTCTATGTGAATTATGAATCTTAAGCTGAAATAAGTGGCAATTTAAGTTGCCTTCGCTTCATCATACCAAACTGTGGAGCACTCTAAGTAAGACTTGGCTTAAAGCTGAGTTGGCATTGACTTCGCAGATTTTAAGTGAGTTTGATTATCAACTGAGGCATTAGCTGAGAATCTTTGTACCTTCAGAGTTAAAATCTATGTGCCTAGATTCACATCTGGAACTGATTCTCTGAGATATATTTTGGCTTGCATGCGACCCATAACATAACGGTTCACAATTTGTTTAAGCTGTCCAGATATAAGCTACGTTTTATCATAAGCCCATCTCGGCTTTCCAGTTGAATGCTAACTCTTAGCCATGCCAATATGCAAGACTCCTATCCAGGGCATTGGCTCTTAGCTTTCATAGCTCAGTGCCTCAGTGCAACAAACCCATCTCACATCTCTGACAACTATTTGACCCACTCAACGGACAATTACCCAGCCATGGCAATTGTTTCGTTCAGGCCTTTCAATTTCATTTAGCAATCCGTGGCGCAGCACTCGCCACTCGCCCCTCGCCACTCCCCACGCCCACACTCTGCCCCTGGATTGCATAACATTGCATTCATAATTGTCCATTATCATTAGCACCACATGCAACGAATTCGTTCAGCTTTGAACTTGCCATCTGCATTTTCGATATATACACATATATAGCTGTGTATATCTATCTGTGGGTTGGCTCTGTCTGGTTGGACTTTCGCTTTTCTTCGCACTTGGCGCAGCAAATCAAATAAAATAAAGTCCAAATTACAGAGTCGTAAACATTTCCTCGCATTATCGGCAGCTATCAATCTTGCATGCGCTCTCTCGCTCTCTCTCTCTCCCTCCTCGCTCTCCCACTCTCTCTCATTCACTCTGCAGGCAAGTGAAACCATAAATTCAAATTCAAATAAACGCTGCGCCAGAGGAGTAAGCCGTCCGCCCCCTCGCGCTGCTATCTACTTCAACTTGCACCGCCTTTTGATTTCTTGTCTGTCCGAGCTGCAACTGCAAATTGCAACCGATTCGTTGCCACCGGCTGTGGCAGATTGCGTTTGCCTGGGTGAAACCTTTCCTATGTAGAGACGAGACCTCGACATTTCCACACACCACTGGCCATAAAGCTAGGCGCGTCGGGGGACAGCTGGCCAGCTGGCCAGAAGAAGTGCCTCTCAAGTGGTAGCTGTAAAAAAGAAACGAAAAACAACTGAGAAAGCTCTAGTCGGGAGTGTGCGACTAGAAGATACCCTGAACACGAATTAATGGCAACGTGCAAGTCTCTGGGGAGAGGTATGGATACCTCCGAAATATGCTTCCAGCTTTGATGGTACGCCAACTAGCTGGACTCAGCTCGTCGTTCTGATCCCTCTCGCACAGCCAATATACCCTGGCAGCGCACTCGCGATGGGTACAGGGCATATAAAAACCAAATTAAATGCCGCTTTTGTTGATTTGACGTGTCTGCAGTTGGGTTTTATTGATTCGGCCACAAGAAAAATCACACGCTAAAAAACGAACTTCGAATCGAAAAAAAAACCACTTGAAAGCGTCAAAAAGTTTACGCACTGCAGTTGAGAATTGTCAGAGAGGCAAGTGGAGTGCCAGAGCAGCTACACTTAAGGTGGCCAACAAAAGGCTTGACTAGGCCAACAGGTGTAAACGAATCGAGCCAAATACACTAATCTGAAGTGCCGTCGACTCGAGTCACTGTGTGCATGAGCCACATCAAGTGCATATCAGCTGCATTCCCAAAAAAAAACAAAACAAAACAAAAAACAAAAACTAACTTAATTGAGAACGGAAATGTCTTTGAACATTGTTGCGCAAACTGTTGGGCAGCAGCCACAAGCCATAAGCTGCAAGCTGCAAGCTGCAAGCTGCAAGCTGCAAGTGTCTGCCTGCCACACAAACCCAAATCCCACACAGTCCACAACGAATCCAAATTCAGGCAGACTCAGATAAGCTGTCCAAATGTTCCATAAACGAATCTTGAATACCCTTGACAAGCCAATTAAGAGAAGAGAGAAGAGAGAACAGAGAAGGTGGAGGAAACAAGAGAGAAGATAGAATAAAGAAGTTAGATGATATAAGAGAAAGAATAGTAGATGGAAGATAGATGATAGTGGATAGAAGATCGAGTAGATTAAAGATAATAGATTGAAGATTGAAGATTGAAGAATGAAGATTGAAGATTGAAGATGGAATATTAAAGTTTGAAAATTGAATACAGAATATAGAACATATATGAAACAAGAGACAAGATAGAAGATGAAAGTCGAGGATAGAAGACAGAGTGCAGAGATAGCAGATTGATGATTGAATATAGAAGATAGCAAATAGCAAACAGCAAATTGAAGATGGAAGATAAAAGATTGAAGGTCCTTTGACAGTCTCTACAAACAATGCTAAGTAGTGCATATTGGGCTTTTGCTACACTCGCTAACTAAATGCATAAATACTTAAGTGTTTATTGTTGGCCTGGCCAAATCAGAGACAAAGTTGTAGTTGGCTGGCTGGCGCGCGCGCTCTCTCTCTCTCTCCCCACCGTTAGGCTGGCTCCAAAAACTGTGTGACAATTTCAAGTTCCTTGAGCCCACATAAGTCTGAGCAGGCAGCCAAGCAGCCAGGCGGTCACGCACTGGCCATAAAACTGCGTCCAGCTCTGTGAGTGCAACGAGCCATCAAGATTTATGGCAATGTGGTCGAGTCTCTGGCTCTGGCTCTGGCGCTGGCTCTGGCTCGGTCTGTGGCTCTAACTCCAAAAAGAGTTTTCGAGTTTTGTGTGAGGAAAACATGTCATTTTTATTTCAATGACCAAAAATGGCAACAAAATGCCAGCCAGAAGCAAATGCGGCAACAATAACTCTTTATTGTTGTTGTTGTTGTTTTGTAGCATCTTTGGTTCTGTCGAGATTTGTGCATGACCAAAGTCAGAGCAGAAAGCAGAGGTTTGGCCATATGAGAAGACGTTGTCGAAGAATGCGGATTCTCTATGGCTTTTGCTTATATTGTGAAATCGCTTACGATATCAACAATATATATATCTTTATATATATGACAAGGTCACAAGTGCCAATCTCTGGCATTAACGGGACACGACCTAATGAGCTCGCTCGCTGATCTGCACACTTCAATATAAATAGCCATTAATTAAGCGAGGCGAGGCAAGGCAAGGCAAGGCCCACTTGAAAGACTTGCGTCCAAGTGGCTCAACATGACGCCACAAAATGAAGAAATTTCCAAAAGAGGAGAGAGCAGTGCGCCGCAGCCTGCGGGCATCTCTGAAGCAGGCCCCACTGCTCCGCCCTGCAGCTCAAGATTTGGCTTAACAACAATTTGCTTTTGGAATTGAGTTTTGTACGTGAGAAAATGTTGAAATTTTGTTTGTCAAAGAGCTGGCCCTGCCCAGGTGTGTGCAGGTGTGAGCGGCAGCATTGAAATGCATCAAATGAGCTGCAGAGATACAAATCTTTAGCAGCTACCGTACAGAATTTCAACAGGGCCATCAATAAAAACCAAAACCATAGAACGAATGTTGTGACAGCTACAAAAGATTTCAGATTTTCCGAATAAAAAAAACACTATCAAAACATACTACAAGAACGACAAGAATTGAAAGAAATCTCGCCGCGATCGTGCTCTGAATTTTAACTTTCAACTATCAAAATCCCATTAAAAAACAAGTAGAAGTGCTCTAGTCGGGAGTGCCCGACTAGGAGATACCCGCACCCTGTGATGACCTGGCATTTCAAGCATTCAAATCAGCTCAAGATATGAATATTTGCCAAGGCACATACGTGTTTGGTAACTTTGGGAAGGAAGAGTGATCGAGCTACACAAAATCTGGATATTCATCCTAGGAATTTTCCCGGGAGTTGATAACAAATGATAAACTCTTAATGCCTATGGCAGTTGGGATTATACATATTCATATTCATAAAGAAGACGCAGCTGTTCGCCCTTATCATCCCCATCAATTTTATGTTATATGGGCTTGGCCACGCCTCCTCCCTGCTACATAATATTTCACAAGCCCAATATACCCCGAATTCGCATTTTCATTTGGTTCAGGGTATAAAAACAATGGCCGAAAGCAAAGCAGCAAATTGCCAATTTTAGATTAAATTGCAGCGCCCCCTGGCGGTCATCTAGGTCGTTCCAAAAAGTGCCCCAAATGTGTCATAAACATATAGATTTCTAGATCCATCAACGTAGAACAAAAGTAGGCTAAAACGAACAACAAAACGGTAAACGGGAAAAGTCAGCATGAAAATTGCGTTGCAAAAACAGCACGAAAAGTAACGTGAAAATTGGGCTCCTTTAAGTCAGGCCGCGCCTCCCTGCTGTTTTGTGTGCCATTTCAGAACTAGTTCAGGCCAAACCCAACGAAATAGAAAGAATAGTTCTTTTGTTAGCTTCGACTAACGGCTGACTGAACTGGGTCCGGTTGCAGTCCTCAGAGTTCAAAGACAGCCAGCGCTGATTTCGCTGATAAGAGCTCATTGTGTGTGTGCGTGGCAGCTGCAATAAGGATCGCCTCTCACACGTATATCCTTTGGCGAATTGTTGACTCGTGTTACGCGTCAACTGACACTTCACGCACAAAGGCTCGGGGCAAGGTTAACCAACTGCCGGCTGAAGTGGACCTCAGGTAGCCTAGGGGTTCGCTTGTTAACGGTTTACCTAATTCCCAATCGATTCAATGCGCTGCCTCCGCTGCTTAACCGTGGGCGTGGCGCGGCGTGATGCGTGTCTCATTATGCAGGGTAGCTGCAATTGATGAATTCGGCATATGCTGTAATAAATTATTGCATCAATCGAACATATGGACGGAGGACACAAACCCCTGTCCTAAAGAGTCCACATAGCTTATAGTATATAGTATATACCCTCTATTTACTCTCGGGTTCATTTCGTTTTACCTTGACAGTGAATGGCATTGAACTGCAACGTCAGCGGCAGCAGCAGCTGGGATATATTTGAACCCTGTATTTGCTTATGCGTTTCTCTGCGCCTGCGCGTAATTATTTCCCTGTATTTTTACTCAGTTGCATTTTCACATGCGAATTCGTTTCACAGTCGTCTTCTGGCCATTGAGCAGTGAAGTTTTCTTAGTTTTCCGCTTATTGTCTATTAATTGGCATTAATTGTTAACAAAATGTGATAATTGTCTTTGGACTTCCAGCAGCAGCAGCAGTGCAGGACAGGACAGGTCAGGACAGCACAGGTGTGCCATCTCAAGTAAACTAATACGAACTTTTCATTCATAAAAGGGCACTGAAAAGCAGTTTACAATAATATTGTGAAAATCGATAAGTCAGTCGTACTCGTAGTCGTAGTAATGGGCGTGG
Source organism: Drosophila hydei (assembly GCF_003285905.1). Classification (NCBI taxonomy): domain Eukaryota; kingdom Metazoa; phylum Arthropoda; class Insecta; order Diptera; family Drosophilidae; genus Drosophila; species Drosophila hydei. The sequence goes on along the minus strand of NW_022045694.1, from coordinate 32,290 downwards.
ATGGGGCGCGTGTGGGCAAGGCAGTCGTCTGGGGCATGTTTGACTCAGGCACAGTCATGGCCACAATCATAGGTACACCTTTATTTTGCTAAAATTTTATTGAATTTGTATATAAACTTTAAGAGGCTGTGAGGTTTCTATATAAAAATATAAATATTGTGTTTTTTTTTTTCAAGATAAAAAACCGCAAAAGTGATTAAATTGTATTTTAGAAATTATTTTAAGCCCCTATAAAGAGTTTATATATATTTATAAGGAAATGAAATATAAATATTAAGAATTGGAATTGGAATGAATCAAACGCCCCTCTTTTATATGGGTACCAAGCCTAAGCCAAATCATAAGCCAATCCCAGTTGAAACTCTATTTAAATCCACTCTAATCCATGCTCTTCTCTGCGCCTTTGTCCAGGTCATAACGCCACAGCGGCACGGGGATGAGTACATCTACAACTATTCGCCTGGTACAGTGTGTTTGGGAGCGTCGCGTTCACCGAATCCGAATCCGAGTCCACAGCAGATATACAGCAATCAGAGCATCTACCAGAATCTGGGCACGATGATGGGCAACGGCTCGATTGGCAATGGAAGTGAATTCGAGACCTATGATATACCCAAGCCAGCGACGCCTGTGCAATTCAATTACGATGGCGGTCGGGGAGTGGGCGTGCGCACGCCTACGACGGGCTCAGCTCTGGGCGCACGCTTCGATTCGTTGAAGAGTGTCGAGGAGGAGTCCTACGATGTGCCACGCCCTCTGCTCCCATTACAGCTACAGCAGCAGCAACAGCAGCTGCAAAATACATTAACGCCCAGCAGTTCGGCTTCCTCTTTGCTTACCAGCGACAGCTTGTCATTGAGCTTCTCCAGCTCGAATCGCAGCTCGCTGGCAAATATGCCCGACTACGATATACCGCGTCGTCATCCTCTGCCCGTGCGGCCACATCAACGCCCGCTCGCTTCCGCCAACCAAGCCAACTCTTTGCCGCCGCTGCAGGAGCAGGCGAGCAATGCCAACAATGCCAGCAATGCCAGCAATGCCAGCAATGGCAGCCATGTGAGCACAGTGAAAGAGTTGCCTCTGGAGCTGAACTCAGCGCTGGAAACGCTGGCCAAACTGCAATCGCAGACAACGATGGCCATCTCACGTCTGCTCGGCTTTGTGGTGCCGCATTGGCGCACGCCCGCCCAGCTGGAGAAGCACGCTATGGAACTGAAGCTGGCTGCACTGCGTCTGCGCACAGCTCTGCACGATTTGGCCGAGTTTTGTGAGGGCGCATTGGGTAATGCCCAGAGTTCTGAGGATCGCAATTTGGCTTTGAAGCTGAGACCCTTGGTGCGTGCGCTACGCGATGCCAACAAGTTGATACAGGACTCCTCGGACGCGCTGGACGAACAGGGTGGCTGGTCAGTGGAGCAGCTGGCGTGTAGCGATGATAAGCATGGCTGCCGGCCGCCAGATAGTCTGGATCAGTTGATTGCCTGCGCCCAGACGCTCACCGAGGATGTGCGCTCCACCACCAGCTTCATCCAGGGGCAATGCCTCGCTGCTGTTCAAGCGACAGTTGCCCGCGGATCAGCAGCTCCACAGTCAGAATGGTGGGGAGAGCAGCATTGCCGGCGGCCGTGGCAGTGCCGCTTGGCTCGAGGATTATGACTATGTGGCCTTCGAGTCCAAGGATGCGGCGGCCAAGAAGAATCAAGCACTGAGAGATGTCATACCCGCTGGCATGAAAACTCAGTTCGATTGCGCTCTAAAGATAGCCGAGTCTACGGCCATGGGCAACACGCCAACGGTGCCGACCACGCCCACAGCTAGTGTGCCCCAGCCCAATAGGTCACCCGAGCTGACGGACAAGGATAAGAAGGTGGTGCGCTATTATGCTCAACAAATTTCCACGCACATGGGCAACCTTCTACGTGCCATCGACTCCTTTTTGGAGACCGTCGAGAAGAATCAACCGCCGAAGTATTTCATCGCCTATGGCAAATTTGTGGTGGTCAGCGCCCACAATCTGGTGACCATTGGAGACAATGTGCACCGTAACATCTCCAAGGAGGCGTTGAGAGAGAAAATTCTCCACTGCACCAATGCTTTGTCGGACGCATTGAAGACCTGCGTGCTGAAGTCGAAGAAGGCCGCGGCGCATTTCCCGAGTGGCAGTGCGGTTCAGGAAATGGTCGATTCGGTGGTGCACATCAATAATTTGGCACGTGAACTGAAAACCGTCATGCTGCAGGCCGTCAAACTGTCGGCGAGCGATGGATCCTAAAGAGGCGAGCCAGGCGACTAGGCGACTAGGCTTACAAAGTCTTCCAGGCTGCCAGCTGGCAAATGTTCCTTACGGCTTATCTGAATTGGCATATCCCAGCACGCATCGATACTCGATATATGATTTGCATTGTGATATTTTCAGAAAATGCACAGAGCTACCCATAGATCGTTGCCACGATCTCCCCATACATACAAATATATATATTATAGATGTATATATATATATACATCTGCATGCATACATATGTATATATAATTCGATCAATACATATTAAACTACGATTACGATTACGATTACGACTTAAGTTATATTTATTGTTAGTTATTATAGGACAGCATATAGGTTTTGTTTTTAGTTTAAGTCTCTGTAAATATCGATTCTAACTGTAGATTTTGTGTTTTTTGTACATTTCTATTTCAAGTGTTGTATCAGTGAAGCATTTCAACAGATAAATTTTGTGTACGTATATCGTAGGAATGGCTTTAACGCAATTAAGTAACTATAATCAATGATAAATGGCATACATGCATAAATACGTACATATATATATATACATAGTCAAAATCTGTAAGATTTGCAATAAACATAATCGTTTGTGCAAGGCAATAGTCAGCAATATACAAGAACAATTACGCATTAGCCATACCAACTATTGTATTTAATATAAAGACTATAAAGTAATAATAATAAAAGTATACTATATATTAGCTCACTCGTCTTTATTAATTGAGAAACCACTTTGCTGCCTCATTCAAACTTAAACTTGACGGAAACGAGCCGTGCGATTGGTATTGATAACAATCGATAGTAAGAATGCACAAATGTCGATAATAAAGGCGCGTATGCTTCAACTAATTTGTTGACATTTTGCAAAGAGGAATGAATCCAAATAAATGGAAACCAAGCACTAATAAAACTGTAAAAATATAATATATTATAAATGAACTAAAAGAAATTTAAATATTATTTCAATTTTGAAATATTCTATTTTGCGCCAAGCAATTGGTGCTTCTTTCACTGTGCCATATAAGTGCAAATATCGATAGTTCAAACTGTGTGTACTTCACCGATATTTCATTGCTGACTAAGATACTGCTGGGAAATTCAGATAAAGATAAATAATATATAATTTGGAAGCTACATCACTACAAAGTCACAATTTAAGCTTGACTAACAAATACAAATCACAAACCAAAACGGCTTCTTCTTTCTCTTTTGTCATTCATTGAGTGCGCAATAAGCTCTGACAACTGGAACGCGCTTATTTTAACCATTTATTGCTGCTATATATCGCTATTATTCTCTTTGGTGCTGGATCATAATGCAGTGCATCTGTTGCAAATGTGGACTGCCCGATACTCAAAGCCCGACTTCAACAATTTGCTTGGCCGGCTCCGGTTCTCGTGATTATCACTGTTTTTGTTGTGCACAACCGCCGGTTATGAAATGCATACATTGCAATATGTGGCGTGAACTGCAGCCAACAGAGGAGCATGGTCCCTGCATTGGCGGCTCGCTGCATGTGTTTGTGTACACGGAGCCCTGGCCACCGTTTCCAAATAGTACGCCATTGTTGCCGCTGCGTGCCATGACCATTGTTGAGGACGCTCAAACAACAAGTGAAGCGCCCTCGCAATCGAAACCAAGGCCTAATGATTTGCAGCAAGAATCGTATGAGCACATGGAAGAGAGCAACAACAGTTATTCGGATAATGTGACTATTAGTCTTATTGATGACGATGAACCCGTGCAGCAGGAAATGGAAGAGTCATTCGATGTGGATATCAAGCCAAAAATTAAGCCACAGTGGGTAACCATATCAGATATACAACATTGGTCACATTGCTATCGCTGCGGCATGGTACGCATTAAGAAAAATGGTTGGCTACGACATGCCCAGACGTGCGCACAAGATTCCAAGTACAGTACCAGAAAGTTCTTCATACATCTGCATTCCAAGGCCTGGTGCGGCACCCTAGTACGCGATGTCTTTTGGGAGAAGCACAGCAATCCTGACACCGGCAGTTGCGAAATTTGCCGAATAAGGTAGGCATAAACTCGTAGTTATTTACGTACATTACGCATATATATTGAATGGACTTTGTTTATCTTTATAGCCGGCGAAATAACGTCCCTTTGCCATATCAGCCAATTCCACCGCCACGCAAGAACGAGGCCGTTTTAGAGAAGAGACGACGCTCCCGAATGATTATTAGTCGCAAGAAGCGTAGACAAACGCCTTCCTATGATAAGTTTATGAATAATTCGGCGGACAACAATCCAACGTTCCATTAAAGCAGTGGATAATAAATATTGAACTTCCCGAATTTGTACATATACAGAATACTTGGAGCAACTGCTGCCAAATGTGCATTATACAATCATATACTTATAATTAATTTCATTGTCATTGACTAATATTTAAGAAATATGCCATATATATCATCAATCAATGGATGGACCAGCTTAAAGAGCGACAATATATTCTTGTGAATTAAGTTACTATTTTAACCGAATAAAATATATTATATTTTTCGCAAGACTTGTCAAGTTACTTATAGGAGTTATTGAGGAATGTGTTTATAATTGAGATTCGCGCCTTACGCGTTCTTGGCGCAACGAAATCCCAAATTTCCAGCCGAACTATCCTCGGTGTTTTGGGAGCGTGCAGCGCATCGGTAGCGGTAGCAATAGGACTTATGACACAGGTATGAGCCGCCCTTCTTCACCCGATTGGGACTTTGACCGGTGTCACCGGCCTGCCACAAATCCGAGGTCCATTCCCAGACATTGCCCACAATGTTATAGAGATCGTAATTGTTTTGACGGAATCGATCAACAGGACAAGTGAATTGATATCCATCCTCCTGGGTATTGCCATCAGGAAATTCGCCTTGCCATATGTTCAGCCAGTGCTTGTCCTTGGGCATTAGTTTGTTGCCCCAGGGAAACAGCTTCCGCTGCTTGCCGCCACGACAGGCAACCTCCCACTCCGCTTCGCTGGGCAAGCGCTTGCCTGCCCAATCGCAATAAGCAACTGCATCGCGCCAGCTAACATGCACAACCGGATGTTGTTCCAGACCTAGAAAGCAAATCAATCAAATAGTGTTTCCTTCCCATGAAAACCCTACCATCTAAATTGCTGTCTATGCCATTGGGATGACGCCAGTTAACTCCGCTGACCTTGTACCACCAGACCGCATTGGCTACACGGTAATCTTCCAGCTCTGCTTGCTGCTCTGGCCTTAGCAATGTCTTGAATATAAAGCTATCGCCAAATCGTTCTGCTTCGGTTGTATAGTTTGTGGCTTCGACGAATTCAGCAAAATTTGCATTAGACACTTCGTATTTGTCCAAAAAGAAATCGTTTAGCTTAACCAGACGCTCTGGTGATTCCTGATCAGCTTTAAAATGGGGCTCATTTGTGCCTACATGGTGACTTCCACCTGGTATCAAAGACATTCCCTCCATTTCCTCCTCAGTTTCCTCGGGGTAGTAATCTCGATAGTGTTTGTTTTTATTGCGCGCCTGTTGCTGGCACACCTGTTGAGCCGGCTCTTCGACAACTGTTTCGGCAACAGTAGCATCTCTCTCCAACTTGTTGCAGCCGCAGTCGGCGTTGGCTTGGTGGCTAAAAATTGCTAACAATACAAGTGCAGCTTTTAATTTACCCATTCTTTTTGTTTTTATAGCCGCTGTTGTCCAGCTGAGACAGGGCTGCAATAAAATAAATATTTAGTCGATAAGTGCTCGATAACTTTTTTTGCCAATTTGAGTTTACGCGAGTTTAAAGTCAAATTCAAATTAAGTGCATCTCAACTGTATCTTAAGGGAGTCGTCCAATTAGCTCCTAATCCATTATAGGTTTAAACCGCAAATAAACACTTTATTAATAACACAAAGATTTTTATACTGGCTATTGTTAGTTGATATTTATGCTTTATGAAATTTCTTCAGCTGCTGTATAAATCCGGCGTTTGGCTGTATACAAGGACGCCACGATTTGACCAGATTGTAGGCATCCTCAAAATGCATGTCACGCTGCTTCATAAGATAACCAATGACCACTGATGCAGAGCGTGATACACCTGCATTGCAATGGACAAGGACACAACCCTTCGCTGCCTGCGCCTCTTCTATAAACTCAATGGCGACGGGTAACACGTATTGCAGGATATTTGTCTCGGGCACATCGAGGCAGGGCAAATACTTGCACTTAACACTAGGCGGTAACTCGACATTGGGAGTTTCAATACCTACGCTTAGGATGTGCGTTAACTTATACTTCAAAACGTTCTCTGAGCTGACGGCGTCCTGAGAGCCTAAGTAGAGGAATTCACTTAAGATGCACGCAGGAACTGCATCAGGCTTTGAATCGACGATGAAGCCATATTGGCGGGCTTCCAGCTGTTCCGGAAGATTTTCGCCGGTGGAGGATCTGCGCCGTTCAATATAACGGGTGCCGGTGGCTGTAGTTACAATCGTGGTAGTGGGCCTTAGGTTGGCCAAACGCTTTTGCAGCTCATAGAGTAGAATCATCTTAAGCACTAGTTTCCTCTGGAAGCTCGAAGGCCGTATCTCTGTAGTGAACACGGCACAGGTAAAGACCACACGCAGGTGCAATTTGTATGCGATGATCCCAGCTGTGCTTGCATGGAATTGTTAGCATTTGGTAAATGCAGCGTTCGTCGATGCGACTCTCTGCCAACGCCAACAACGTGCCCACAATGCGTCGCACTTGTTTGTATAGAAATGACTTGGCCTTGATCTCTATGTCCCAATAGTCGTAGTTTTCTGTTGCCAACGTTGCGTTTTGGCCCAGTGCAAGGCTTCGGCCAGGACGTATATTGATTTCATCAATTTTGCGCACTGTGAACATGGGATGATCTCGACTGGGACTCTTCTGTCGACTGACGCTCATAAAGGTGCGATAGTCATGGACTCCAATGAACAAGCGAGAAGCCGCAATTACACGTTCAATATCAAAATTGTTATTTCTGGAAAGAGTGGGAGCTCAACGAGACTTCACTTGAATAAGCAATGACTTACTGCAGAAAGTAACATCTGTCCCACTCCTCAACGGGCAAAAACGCTTCGTAGGCTTTGTTCCTTAAGCTGCTGCTCTTCGCATCTGGAAGCAGAGTTGTTTTTTGCTTGGATACCGCTATTCGATACAAATAGGTGCGTCCAATAGCGTGATAGCGACAATGGAAGGTGTCTGCCACCCGCTGAGTGCTCAACACCCGTATGGGCAGGCCCTGTTTGTCCAGGGTGCGATTGAGCACGCCCGTCAATATAGTTGTATCGTAACATTTGCCATCATTGCGTTCCAAATCGACGTGGACAGTCGAGTGCAGGGCATGTACGCCAGCATCTGTGCTGAAAATAGATTTTTTACAAATCCCTATGGAATATAATTCAATTTATATGCCTACCGACTGGAGAGAACGGTTTGGATTTCGTTTATGGGACGAAAAACGCGCAATGCCAATTCCAAGCAACCTTGAACTGAATTTGTGTCCAGGCGCGATTCCTCCAACTTGTTTATAGTCTTTTGAATACCACTGTATGTTTATTTGAGTATTATATACATTTTGTTTCATCTTTACAAAGTTCTTACCGAAATCTCGTGCCAATGTACGAAATGTTGAGTAAATACCTATGCATTGTAACAATCGAAAAGGCGGAAAACATATGCTTTGCTATCGATTAATCGTTTCATGGCTGATTCAGCTGCTATCATAGTGTGTGATAGTGTGATAGACACAGGTTGAAATATTTTCAAAATCAAAATCGACTAGTCGATTGTAGAAAATTGACATACATCGTAGTACTCGTAATCATCATATCGATATTTACGCCTTGTCAGTTTTGTAACCTGAATTAGAGCGAAAAAAAGGCAGACGTGCAAACAATTCGGCCGACCGGTTAACATTTTCATACTCGCACAGACTAATTATTGTCAATATTCCATCAGGATCAGGTCGACAATGGCTAACTTCGCTGACTACACCCGAAATGAAGAGACTGAGGTCAATAGCTGGGTACGGTTCGGCTTGCGTCTTGGTGTTAGCGCTGCACTCCATCCATTTGAATACTCAAAGACGCTCATTCAGATTGGATATGAGCCCATAGCCGCGAAACCGGGCAAATCAATGATTGGCCGACCCATTATGGCCTTGCCAAACATATTTCAGTACGGTAAGTCAACCGCATAACACTTACTACCGGCCGGCATTTAAAATCGCACTTCGATCTTTTGCTTATATCACAAAAACATACAGCTGGTCATATCAGGACGGTGGATGGCTTTTACGGCTGCTATCGTGGACTGGCCCCAAAATTAGCTGGGTCGGTCTTGAGCATGGTTGTGAGTGAGCGTGTAGCAGAGAAGCTGGGACTTGCTCATCAGCAGGACAAGGACGAGTCGGAGCTGACTGAAGAGGAGAAGTGAGTATAATTTCCCCTTTAACATTTCGTCGAATTATCTACTTTTTCTTGCCTGCCAGCTATGTGCAATTCAAGTACAATCTGAAACGCGACATTGTATTGACGGTCAGCGGGATTGTTGTAGCACATCCTTTCCATGTGATTTCGTTGCGTATGATGGCACAGTTCGTAGGTCGCGAGAGTCTCTATAACTCTATATTGGGCTCGATTGCCGAAATCTGGAAGACCGAAGGATTATTGGGCTTCTTTTCTGGCCTGATCCCCAAGCTGCTGTGCGATGTAGCCTGTCTAGTGCTATCCAGCTCCACTGTTTTCGTTGTGAACAAATACTTCATCAAGGACAAGATGGCCAGGCAGTACAATGCGGGCTTCATTCAGTTCGTGTACTCTAGTCTGCTCTACCCACTGCAAGTGGTGTCCACATGCTCCGCAATCAGCGGATCCCGCCTTATGGCCGGCCAACCGCCAATAATGCCAAGCTATAGAAACTGGGTGGACTGTTGGAATGATTTGCAGGGTCGCAGAGAGCTGAAGCGCGGCAGCTCGCTCTTCTGGCGGTATGTAGAACATAATAAAATTAATGCTTATATGTCTCCCTTGACTCTCCTCTCTGTTTTTAGCTCGCAAATAACCGATTCACGAATTATTGCAACATCCGCCTTTGCCCCACTGCCCAAATTGTCCCGCTACCAATAGATGAAACATAGATGCGAAATACGGTTACGACCACAACGGGAATAGCCGGAACTACCATCTACCGAGAGAGTCGCGTCTGCCTGACAAGACATAAATGCATTTCTTTCTCCGTTGCGATTATTCAGCATAAAATCTATATGTTAAATGGGTTGCTTAAATTATTTTTATGATCGTCGCGCAACAAGTAACAGCTTATCTTACCCATCTCTTTCCTTATTGGCATCCAATGCCTTTCCAAAGAATCACATCTGCGATGAGACTTTCAATTACTAATTAATTAGCCAGCAACTAGCTCGTGTTACTATTTTAATCATGAACAAATGTAAAATTAAAAACGTTTTGAGCAAATGAAACGCTGTCTTAGTCCAGCTTTAGCGGCAATACCTAATACAGATGATCTATGTATGTATATAGCAAAATCAATATCTTAATCCTGTTCAATTGATGCAATCCTATAATTTCGTAGCTAAAGAGGATTGTAATTCATTCAAATGCAGCTGGATCTATTGTGTAACTTGTCAGTTTCTCTGCTTTCGATTGGCATAACACATCATCAGGTTGCAGCAACGTTGTCGAACTGAAGTCGGATCTTCTAAAAGTATACCTTTTCGAATTCATAGGAATAGACGTATGTGAACTTCGAATGACAAAAACTGGATCAAATAACGTTCGATCTACGAAATCTATCTCTTTTTTCGATTCATACAATATGGCAAAAGGTTGTACTATTATCTTACCTAATAATAACTTGTGACTCGACTTCCAATTGCCATTTGTCCATTCCTTAAGAAGAAGCCAATATACTCTTTGTGCATTGCAAGAGCAGGGAATAATTAGAGTACCTGCAGGCTGGACAAAACTTCTTGCTGAAGGCAATTTGAATTAATTTAAAAGTAATTTGACTTACACGATGTTTTCCACGCTAAAACGAGTATTCCGATACGAGAGGCACCCGTACGGCATCTATAAAGACCCGTCTCATTATGCAATTTCAATTAAAATATGGGCAGAGAGCCTGTCCCTGTCTCGTTGTCGACAACGCGTTTCTCCTACATGGTTTAGTGTTTCGATTTTAGGTGGGATCTAGTTTATGTTGCCATTGGCGGGCAGGACTCTACTAGCTGTTGTGGTTGTATTTGTTGTTGTTGTTATTGGCTGACATTGGCATTGACTGCATAAGTTAATAGATTGGGAACTGGTTGAGGAATTGGAAACTTAAAATTTTTGCAGCTGGCCCGCATTGTTTGAGGCACTCGACGCCGTTTAGTCATGGTAAAATTCATCTAGCTCTCAGCAAATGTGTCCAAATTGAGATTAAGCGACAATTTCAATCAAAAGCAACAACAGGCGACAGCAACAACAGACAACCAGCAGCAGTAGCAGCAGCAGCGGCAGCAACAACCTGCCCACAACTAAACCAGCAACAAAGCAAAGCAAGCAGCAGAAGCAGCAGCAGCAGACAACGCAACTGTTCCACTTGACTGCACAATACTCTGCTTTAGAGTAAAGAGAGTCTATTTGCATACCTAAGAAACTTAGACAAGAACTGTGTAAGAAGAGCTGAAGAATTTAACGCCTTGACTGCAGAATACTCTGTAAAGAGCAAGAGGATTTTATTTGCAATTGAGAGAAACTTACTAAACCTAAGACACTATACTCTGTTTTTTTGCACCTGAACAATAACTGAGTAAGCTGGAGTCGCATTGACTGCCTGTAGAATACACTGTAAATTTGAATTCTCAAGAAACTGGTAGGGCATTCATCACTATGCACTGTGCACTGCTTTCCTGGAAAGGGTCCATTCATGCTAAATAAATTGCCACGATATTTGAGCTTTGGGCTTGTGACTCTGTAACTGTGCGCCAAGTACAGGAGACTGTCAAACTGTAAATACAGAAAAAGTGTTGAGTTTTTTTTTAAGTTTAATCTTAAGGGAAGTCCAACTATAGATAGCAAACATATCAAAAGAGCTTGGGCAAATGTTGATATATTTAATCTATATTATGAACAAGTTATCTATAGATAACTTGGCTTAACTAGATAATTGGCTTAATTAGAATTCTTGAGATACTTTTAACAAATTCTCGCCAGCAAACAGCCAGAGAAGACTAGGCTCACGCATATGCCCTACTTTGCTCTGCGAACAGAGTATAGCAAAAACAAGTGGCAGCAGCAGCGGCAGCAACAGCAGCAGCTACTCATTCAGTTTATCGAGTTGGCCAACTTCATTCAGTCTGCAATGTGAGTTTCGGTCGAACAGACGTGAACGCGACCTCAACTAAAGCAACAACAAGAACAGCAGCAACATAAAGCACGACAGCAACAACAAGTTGCAAGCTGGGCGCGTCCCACGGGCAGGCAGTCAATCAGAGCCGAGTTGAGCTAATAAAAAGTGCTAATTGTGTGTGTTTAACTATTGTGAATAAGTGTGCAAGCGTCTAGAAAAACAGAAGCAACAACAACTAAGTCAACAGCAACAACAACAAAATTTTCTTTTCGGTGCGGCAGCGAAATCGCATTTGCATTTCTTCATCGTCTCAGATTAATAACTTTTGTGAGCAGAGGAAGAGGCAGAGAGCAGAAACCCAAATCTCAGATTAAATTGGTTCAAGCCCAGTTCGATAAACGTAGTTTTCAACCCATTGTTGTGGGGCTTTGGAGCCGGCTTATTGCTGTCGATGAAGATGTGGATGTGGCTGTGTCTGTGGATGCCGTTGTCGTTCTCGCTATTGTTGTCGTTGTTGGCCCACAAATAAATTTTAATAATCGAATATCTTAATGCAAATATTAGAAATCTAACCGTTAAGTTGTTCAACTAAAACATAAATAAAATCAAAAGCGAGCTGAAAGCTGAAAGAAAATATCTACTACAACTATATTGCTATATCTCTGACCATATCTGATATATATTCTGACTGAAACATATGCAATTTTGGGTAAGTTTCTTAAATTATATATATATATATATATATATATATATATATATATATATATATATGTGTGTGTGTGTAACATTTATAAAGCAAAAACTTCAACTTTATTTAGAGGCAAAAATTAGCTGCAATATGCAGAGCGAGATTTTTCTAAAAAGCAGTTAAGAATGCGAAAATATTGGTTAAATGTAATGAATTAAAAAATAAAATAAGACATTTATATATTTAAAAATATATTTTTAAATATTTTTATATATGAATGCTGATCAGTAAATTAGAAAAATGGCCAAAATGTATAAAGAAGTTGTCTTATATTGTTGTCATATAAAAGAGCGGAGTTTTGTGTTGTCTCGATTATTTATTATTATTATTTAATTATTTCTGAATGCCTACTTTGTGCGCTTGAAAGTAGTTCCCAATCAGACATGATGCACTCGTGCCAATGCTGGGAACAATTCTCATTTGTTGTCAACTTGTTTGGCCGTCTTTATCTGCTCTCTGGAAAAGCTCGCAGAGATCCATGCAGGCGAGCCAAGGAACAACTCAACTCGTGGGCATAACTGGGAATGAGACCGAATTAAAGACATAAATATTTATATAGATATCAAATTGACAAGTCAACTATCTTAAGCTAAACAGAAAACATAATTGGAGACTTGGGCTCAAGCAGTCATAGCACAAAGCATATCGATAACATATACACATCAAGCATACCCCTAACGAAGTCAAGCTATAAAAAAAAGTAGAGTCGAAACAAATTCCACTTAAAAAGGTATCATCAATATCAATTGTATATATAACATGTATGTGTCCATATATCTAAGTACATCAACTTATATATGCGATCGCAACTGTCGCTGGCATTCGATACTAATTGCCTTTGATCGTAATGCTGCAGATAGCGCGCAAATCCAGTTTAGATATGAGAAATTTGCCCAAACAACTTAATAGCTTGTGGTCCGCACGATTCGCACTCGACTCTTTGCATCGCAGCTATTAAATAATTAATGGCCAGCGATGCAAAAAAGAAATAACACAAAAAAACAGAAACAAAAGAAATGCATGAGGAGTGTTATGGAGTGGAGTGGAGTGGAGTCAACTAGAGTGGTGTGGAGTGGAGTGGAGTGGAGAGGATGCTTGGTGCATGCTTGCTGCTGCATTGTTTACGGCCTGCTTAGCCAGCCACTCGCTCGCCATAACTCTGGCAGATTCTCATTAGCGCGGCCAACGGAGTCATAAAACCAGAACCCAGAGCATGTGCTCAGCTAGAAGTGGAGCTCGTCGGCCATGGATCATCTTTTGATTGATTTGCCGCTCATGCGTAGAAAGTTCAGCTCTCAATTTGTCAGCCAACATAAAGCCCCAATCCCAACCAGCCAGCCCCCTACCCACTAATGGAGCCCAGCACACTATGGCCCAAAATAACGTTAATGGTTAGGCAAAAAAATTAGAAATTTAGCATAAATAGAAATTATTTTCACTCTTGTCATCTGCACGTTAGCAGAGCTAAGGGAATACCCTTAATTATATTTAATGTGCAAAGTATGGCTATGCAAGGCTATGTCACTCCAATTATAATCTGCAAGTATCCCAAGAATACCAAACAATATTTGAGCAAGTCAAGCTTGAAACTACGATCCATATGGCAAAAGGAATGCCCTTAATGTCATCAGTCAGTTTAGACTTTATCATAGTATCTATATCATATATCTTATGCAGTTACCTTCTTACTTTGCCCCTAGAAATATTCTGTAATTATCAATTATCGATAACTTATCGATTGTCTTCACAAGAATCGTGCGAAAAAAGAAAAAAGTTTTTCACGTCTTTTATTTATCGTAGTAGCAATGACTTGAGCTTAGGGGCATCTGGGCTAGTCCCTGCCCACTTTGTGAGTGTCCAGTGGCTTGTCGACGCGGACCACACGCTCGGCGACATTGAGGTACGCCTCGTACTCAACGATGTCGGGCGTGGTGTCGTAGTGATAGTGACCGCCCCAGTTGCTGAAGGAGAAGGAGTGGAAGTGCTGCAGGCGTAGATCGAGATCGTGCTCCTTGGTGACCAGAGTGCCCAAGGCGTTTAGCTGGGCGGGCATATCGTAGAACTTGAGCCACTGGTTGACCTCCTCGTCGGTGTGAATGGGCGTCGTGCTGAAGTCACGCATCACGTGCTGGTGGACGGCGCCTTTCTTAATCACAAATATGCCGCCCAAGCCGACGACCTGGTCTCCATAATGATCCTCCAGACCCTTGCGTATGCACTCAATGAAGTTGAGCTCGCCCTTGCGCTGCTTGGCGCTGATCTTCAGCACGGAGCCCGGCTCACCACGGCTCAGATAAAGATTCAGCAGCAGGGCGCAGCGCGGCTCCGTGCTGGGTATGCGCTCCAGCACGCATTCCTCCTGCTCGCCGCGCACCGTGGCCGTGTAGCTGCCGTTGGTCAGCTCATCGTCGGCGCTGACCGACAGATTGTAGATGCCCTCGCAGTTGGAGCTGCGTATGGGATAGGGTCCGGCGCCGGCGCCAATGGCAAATATTTTGCCAGCACCCTGTATGCGCCGTGTTATCTCCTTGATATTATATAGCTTCTCCCGTTGCACCAGCGGCAGCAGATACGGCGGACCGCCCACCTCCAGCAGCGTGGCTTTGCCGCCCAAGCCGGACTCCACCAACCCGTACTCTTTGGCCCTCAAATCGGGGCAGGCGCCCACCTTAACCGTGGCGCAGACAAAGTTCTTGCACAGCGCACCCTGTATAACTACGAGAGTGAGAGAGAGAGAGAGACACAGTTAGTTGTGTTGACACTGGCAAAAGCTTTATCTCGCCCTCAATCAAGACAACGCAGAAAAGCTAAACAAAAAGCTCTCCAGCTGACATTCACGTTTGTTATTGTGCTTAGAATGAGTGAGAGGGAGAGAGAGAGAGAGAGAAGTGTTTGCATTGCAGAACTTGAAATACCCTTGCCTTAGCTGCTCAGCCTAAGCAGATATATGCTCGAGACTTTTGATATAAGCAGAAGATCTTCACATGGATATATATGGTATATATGGTATATAGCTTCTATATATGATCTAATCATATTCCTCCTAATATCCCTTTGAATACTACACAAAATTCTATATATGTTCTACTATTTCTGCTGCTTTGACCTTGAAGTTTGAGTTAAATACATACTTATATGAGTAGGATTACTACTAACTATTATATAGCCCAATCAATCTTTTCTAAGTCACCTCTATTATCTGCTCTTGGTATATCTAGACAAGCTAAGAGATATTTGTATCTGTTTATTTAGTCTCAGATTGTGTAATTAATTAAGGTATTTGAAAACATTCAACAGATGATGCTTGGGTATAATTTTATATATAATTAGTATAGCATATATATAGTATATATATATATATCTTGAAGGCTGAAGCAGACAGCATTTACCTGACTTTTAGATCAAGATCTAGTGTTTATACTCAATGAGCTTCTGCCACACATCACACGCTTCGTGGCCCATTCGTTGAGGCCCCTGGCTATACTCTATAAGAACACGCTAAGAGAACGCCCCGACAGAACAGAAAAAACCGGCTATGGAAAGTTCGGCACAGTTTGTGAAGGTCATTTACTTTGCTGTTGCTGCGCGTTTCACTCTGCTGCAGCGTGTTACTGCTGCTGCTGCTGCTGCTCTCCCTCACTCTTATGCTTACCCTGCTGCAGTTCCTCGAGTGTGGGCACATGCAGCGGCTTCTCCTCGAAGACCAACTGGGCCGTGTTCAGCTGACTCTGGCTCATGTTTTCTATTTGCTGGCGCTCGTTAAAGTCGCGACTTGATCGATGTTGCGTGGAAACGCGACTGAGTAGCCGCAACTGCGCACAACTCGCCTTTGGTGCGACTTGTCCTATAGTTAACATTGCCCGCTCGTACAGGGTGACTCGTGCGATGATAAGATAAACCGCATTTTGTAGCCTTGCCGCAAACATATTAATTAGCACCTAAATGTCTTCTGGACACTGAACGCACAGTAGCCACGCCTTGAGTTCATGCTTTCGCTCTTCGTTTAATGGCATGGGAGTTGGTACAGTACTCACTCGCCTTGTGCTACCAACAGGCAGAGTAGAAGTTGATTATTTTCAGTATGATTACAAGATTAAATAATGCTTTTAGTCTAGTCTCTGACTTGACAATGTTTTCTAAGAGCTTGACCTTCAGTAGAGTTTTAATCCAATGTCGTCGAGCAGTAGCTCACCAAGCAGCCTGTTTCCATGAGCTTTCGTTTCATAAGCTGTTGAAAAAGCTCCGCAAACTAATTTCTTTGCAATGGCATGAAACTACTTTCCAGAAGCTTTTATCGCCTTGCACTTCAAGTTGCCGTTGCCTTGATTAGCTCTTCAATTAACTTATGCCAATCAGTCGAGCAATCAGCTTTCCAGGCAGCTGCTGCTTCAGAGGCACTCAAAGTAGCTAAGCAATATGAAAACACTTAAGCTTCTTTGATATTCGTTTAATGATCGCTTTGAGCCCAATCCAAAGCTGTTTTATATTTTTATTTAGAAACAGAAAATTGCACTAAAAGAAAACGAAACTGGGCAAATCATGCCATTTGTATGCTGCTCACTCTCCTACTCGGGTTTCTATTCTGTTTGTTTTTTGATGCAGCTTTTAAGCCCACTCGAATGCTTTGTTCATATGGATGTCTTTCAACCTACCCTACGAAAAGTTTCCACGCGCCCAATAACTTTCCCCTTCTGTATGCCTTGGCACGGCAGTAAAAACTGGAAACCAGTTTCAGATTTGTCTTCGACGCGACTTCTGCATTCTAGTTTACATATTCGAAAGGCTTTTGTGTGTGAAAAGCCATAAAGAATTGGTCAAAAGATGTATTTTTGGCAGTATACAAATTGGTTCATTTCACCATGGAGTACAGTTAGAAGAGAATGCTCCGACGAGGCGGCCCATTCATTAATGAACTGCTGCGGTAAGCAGGCTTCACTGTAGCGACAGTTAAATCTCCCATAGAGTAAGTCACAAAAGTCTATTGCAAACGTTCGTCCCATTGAGTTACCACTGTACTCTGAACATACACAAGTGATAAGAGCTGTTTGCGCACACTCTTCAGGCCTAGCTCTCATCTGAGATAGTGCCGCCACAGAGATAGTTGAGACCTGAACTGTTGTCAGCACTTGGCCGCAGGCCCAGATAAGCTTTGAGGCAGTCTATGCCCTCAGCAATTTGGACAAATTTGTGCCTGGTGTTGGGTTGATGAATGTTGCATGGTGTTGACCCAAGCCAATGCTCGACCCGCTTTCGAGCCACATATCAGCTGCTGCTGGTTACGCATTTAGTATTTCTGTGGCCCCATTAGATTGAAAGATTGCCTTCAAAGATCTCTGTTACACGCGCTACACTGCGCGAAAAGCCGCGCTCTTCAGCAAAATATGATGGACATGACAGTCATACGGCTAATAAAGCTAATTAAAAGCATTTTCAACGCAGCAATTGGCAGCTAAGCCGTCTCCCGACCTGACTGCCGATAGAACCTGCTGCTGGTTTTCGCTGCGTGTACGCTGTGACGCTTAACGCTTGACGCATCTAATCACGCTGGCCATGTCTATGTCCATGTCCATGTTCATGTCCAAAGAGATTATTACCAAAACTGGTCCAAGCAACCTCTCGGTCCATCAGATCGTTGATCATAATTACGAGAAGAGGCTGCAGCAGGCGGTGGCAATTCTCAATTGAGAACATTTGCCAAGGATTGCCTTCTATGCAGCAGGCCGAGCTCATTGTGCTCCGCCGCTGACCTCAATAGACGTCTTCAAGCGAGCTCGAGAGAACGCGCTGCTGACCCAATTCCAAACGCCCATTCGCAGAAGTTGGTCGTTCACTTCACTTTTGCGCTTTTTTACCTTAGCCAACTGGTTACGAACTATGTCGACACACACTCACACATACACACAGCTAGAACATTTAGTGATCATTCTATTTGTTGATTAATCGTACTCCATGTTCCTGTCACATCAGGCAATGCTTGACAACGAAGCCACAACTTTGTAATGGGCAATCGCAGCGGAGCACATAGATCACCAACTGAGGCTGGAGCTGGGATTGGCTGTGAGGGCAATTCTCAATTCAATACGCGACGTCGCTATCAGCAGCACAAGCGGGAATATTGCCTGCAGGATGAATTTCGCTCGAAGACTTTGCCAGCACGTTACGTCCAGAATGAGGCGAAGGCCAATGAAGAGCATCTTGGCTCCAGCAGCTGTCTAGGCTCTGGCAATGCTTCGCATGGCGGCGAGACGTCGCGCATGCTCTTTCTGCTTTACCTAATACATCGCACCTGGAACGTGGTCACAAGGTAATTAGTCATATAACCAAAAATCCACCTAGCACTCACTACAGTTCTACTTTAACAGTCGCTCGACAACACAGAAAGTCTCAGCTGTGCAACCGCAGCAGCGGCCACGTCGAGCAGATGAAGAATGCTCCATTGGCATGACAGATATTGATGCGTCTTCCTACTGCTCGCAGTACTCGAGCTGTAGCTGCAGCTACTGCTATGAGGATGCACTGGATAAGCGCACCAATGCAGGCAGCTCAAACGCAGATGAATATTCGTTAGACTCCATTTACGAGAACAGCAAATCTATGCGCTACAGGTAAGCTAATCACAAATCATATTCGAATTTACCGACTGTACAGCCTGTACCATAGCATGCAGCTTGCGTCACCTAACAGCTTTTAAGAAGTGTTGCATACCTTCAGGCTGGATGTATAAATAATTGAACTGCTTGTATCAGCCAATTTGAACTGCTTAGCAGTTTGGCTTCAAACACAATTAAATTTCACTCTATAATCATTTATTCAAGTTTAAGGTCGTCAAGTTTAGAAGCAGTCGTTGATGGAGGGCAGAGCACCATCGCAGAAGTGCCAGGTGGACCAGGCGGACCAGCCCTGCTGGCTGAGGATCTTCTGGGCGCAACGGACGGAGTTGGTGATGTCATCGGTCAACAGGGCGTTGCAGGAGAGGGCGCACTCGTTGTAGGAGAAGCGACCGTTGGCAGGCTGGCACCAGTAGTAGTTGTTGATCTGGAAGATACCGTAGTCGTTGGAGCCGTTGTAGTTCTCGGGGCCAACAACGCCGGTGCGGTAGGAGCTCTCGTGCTCGGCAATGCAAGCCCAACGGGCCAGCTGGTCACGAGGAACGCCCAAGTCGGACATCTCGCGGGCCAAGGAGCAACGGTCCAAGGTGCGACCGAAAGCGGGAGCGGCCAAAGCCAAAGCAACCAAAACAATGAAAGCCTTCATGATTATACTTCAGTAAACTGATGTCGAACTCCTCAGATGCTTCCCCTTTTATAGCCGAATTGTTATCTTAGTCTTGCAGCTATCCGCAATTATTCAGCGTTATCTGAAGTGCGTCTTAGATACCTCTTATTAATGACATGCACGTTTTGGTGAGGTTCTGTCTGAATTAGTGAACCGATGGGCAATTGGTTTTCGATAAGCCTTTCCGTTGATAAGAAGAGTGTAAATCCCCCTCAAAATTTAAATAGTCCAAATTGAGTGCACTTGAAATTATATAATCGTTGTGCTCTACGTATCTCTCAAGTTTCAGATTTGGAATATCAATTTGTATATTAAGTAGAATAGTTAGAGTTTTCTAGAAGCGTATCTGTATTATGTGCTGCAGCTAAGAGCCTTGTCTGGACACAAAATGCAGATGAAAGTATTCATAACGTTCTTAGTCTACGGTAATCAAAGATGTATTGCATACTTTCAAGAGCACCCTCGCGTGCCCAGTCCAATATTGCAAATTGATAGAGTCTACCGTAAGAATCACTCAATCAAAATCAAAGTTCTAGCATGTGCTTATGACACTGCAGTTATATTATCGCGTATGCTTAGGAAATTTGAAATTTGAAATGTCTAGTTGATTGAAGTTAGATTAACTCAAAAGTGTGCTTCAATTTTCCTATTATCAATTCCCCAATACGCAAACTGCTCTAGGTAACAAGTCCAGAGATAATACATCTCCTATAAAAGGGAAAGCGTTGTGATGTTTCGACATCAGTTTACTGAAGTATAATCATGAAGGCTTTCATTGTTTTGGTTGCTTTGGCTTTGGCCGCTCCCGCTTTCGGTCGCACCTTGGACCGTTGCTCCTTGGCCCGCGAGATGTCCGACTTGGGCGTTCCTCGTGACCAGCTGGCCCGTTGGGCTTGCATTGCCGAGCACGAGAGCTCCTACCGCACCGGCGTTGTTGGCCCCGAGAACTACAACGGCTCCAACGACTACGGTATCTTCCAGATCAACAACTACTACTGGTGCCAGCCTGCCAACGGTCGCTTCTCCTACAACGAGTGCGCCCTCTCCTGCAACGCCCTGTTGACCGATGACATCACCAACTCCGTCCGTTGCGCCCAGAAGATCCTCAGCCAGCAGGGCTGGTCCGCCTGGTCCACCTGGCACTTCTGCGATGGTTCTCTGCCCTCCATCAACGACTGCTTCTAAGCTGATCACAATTGATATTTGAATAAATCGAGAAAAAAATTTAAGCTGAAATTCATATGTTTTAAGCCACTCTTATACTCGTACAGAGAGTCTTATACAACGACTCTCGCGCACTTGAAACGAGTTGAGAAAGTTAAGCCAGCCGAGAGCCGAAGTAACTGTCAACGCGCATCGAAGCTCAGTTTACGGTTGCTCGGCTTCTACTCTGCTGCCTCAGTCGGTGCGTGACTTCACAGCGAAACGGACGTGTGTGTGCGACGCAACGAACGAGCGAGCGTCGAATAACGAATAACTGTGCTTAGCTTAGCTAAAAATAAACGAACGATGGCTTTGCTAGCCGGACTTCAGGTCTAACAAAGTGCATTCGTCAAGTACAATTAAATGTTTAGGCGAAGGTTCTGATTGGCTGCGACTGTTGTTAATTTGACAACGCCAACGGATGCATCCACCTTCACTCCAGCCTTGTTACGTGTCGCAGACACTATTACGCGAGATATATTTACTCATAAACATACAGAGATACATGTATATGTATTTATGGACAGTTGTGTGTTCTCGTGAGAAACAAGTTTATATTGGTTAGAAAAGTGCCGTCTCCATACGTTCGCAACCCCGCGCTACTCTCTCTCTCTATCCTTCGGCATTTCGAGCGCGCGCTGATTGCATTCTAACGGTAAAACGAGTACGACTCTGACAACTGGCCCCGGCTTGGCCTGTGCTGTGCTGTGTTGTTGTTGTTCTTATGGCCTATTGCAGCATCTACAGCTACAACAACAATTGCAACCGTAACTAAGTAGCATAAGAAGTTTTGCGCGTTCGCTTTGTGCTAATCTTCTCAATTTATGTTTCTTGTTCTTCGATGACGCTGCAAAGTGCACGAAAGCCAACTTTTCCAATCACAAAATAAACACATAAAAAGTGTATCTGCATGTGTGCATGTGTACGTGCGTGTGTTTGTGGCTGTATGTGTAGACATTTTGAGTACATTGTGAATTGGCCCAATTTGGATTCGTGTCATTTTACTCGCATTTGCTCCAAATTGGATTTCGTTTTTGGCCTAGAAGTGTGAACGGAATAAAGCTAAACGAGGTAAGAGAACAACACCCCGTAACTTCCCTCTTGCCCCCTGCACTCATTGGTCAACTCAGCATACAGCTTAGTTGCCCATGACACAGCATTGTTCTCCAACTGCTGTGAGGTTCTGCCTGGCTGATACGCCCACCGCCTAATCTACATCTTATGCATATATGCTAATAGGGCCCGACTTTCTCATCACAGCTCACTCACAGCAAATCCTCTCGATCTTCGCTTCGTGTGGGCAGCCCTGGCATTGAGCAGCCAACGGTTTTTTCTCTTTTATTTTGGTTTCGTTTGATAGAACCACTCGAGAGACAACGGCAGCTCGTTAGGCTGACAGTCGATGCTATAAAAATATTGTTGCCATATAAATTGCTGCGTGTGTGTCGAACTAAAATGCCAAAAAGGAAAGAAAAGCAAAGCATGTTCGTCATATACCCTGTAATTTACCTTTCCTTTGCATTCCCAATCCCTTTTCTCTAATCTTAGCCTACACTTTGAATATCGGACAGTACTTCTTCCTTTCATATATAGGATAATCATCAACAGCCATGTTACTTTAGCATACACTATACTTTACTGAACTATTTTGTTTGCCTTTGACAAATGCTTGTTTCTACTCTATAAATATATCAGCCCGAAGTAGCCCCCGTCCGGCAGTTACACAGGGTATATAAGACAAATTACATTTAACCGTACTCGAAAGCGGCAAAAAGTGTAATTCCATTTGATGAAAAATTGAATGGCGACGGCACGCTTCAAGCCAAGTCACACACACAAGACCCCCTCTCAGTCACCCCCTGCCATTCCTCAGCGATCTGCTATGTAGCCCCAGTTATAGTCGCTAACAATGCCACTTGCCACACAGACGGAGCCAAGTGTAAGACAAACAATGAAAGAAATATCAGTGGGCAGCAACAGGCACAATTCATACTACTCATACAACTCATACAGGTCTATACTATGGGCAGTACACGATTAGATGAAAAGTGTTCCGGTCTGATTTAACAATTGTTAATAATAAATAGCTTATGCATTGGACACGCTCCAACTGGACAGTTGGGCGTCGCACGCAATCAAACGGCCCAAACCTAGCAGTAACACAATGACTTTCGGCTAAAACGCAAAAGAAAAAGAAATTTTCTTTTATGGTTAGATGTAAATTCTTTAAAAGTTAGGGTATTTTCCATAGTCGGTTAGGAAATTGTAACTCAATCATAGGCTTCAGACAGTTGTTGGACACCTGACAAATGAGGCAATTGTTGATTGAGTAACCGCAATGTGCTTTAAGTTGCTCTTTATGCAGCTTAAGCAATGGGATTGGCATGCCCTCTAGACCTTATCGGAATGGGCATATTGGATATGGGTTGAATATCGGGAAACAATAGCAATATGAAAGTACATTTTTGGATTTAAACTAATCACATATAAGACATACATTATATACCCCTTAAGGTAGATGAAGATGAAGCTGTGATTTTTGGACTAGCTAAATGGATATGTAGTAGACTATATAGAGTAATTCCTCATTCAGAAAGCTAACATTATTTGAGCCTAATCGAAAAAGTTGGAATAGTATTACAGGGTATTTGCCAGCAGTGTCAGACCCTAACTTGTTAGCCGCAAAACTAATTGAGCTAAATGGAACTGGTGCAATGGTTAAGGTGTTCAAAACAGCATCAGCGACAGCAGCCATCGCCAGTTAATTGAGCTTAAAGGCCAGCTGTCCACACACACAGATAGACAACAAACTCAGCTAACAATTTGCATTAAGTAAACCTAGTTAAGTTATATTTGGTAAGATGTGCACAGCTTGAGGGCTTCGTGAGCTATCAAAGTAGGGTAAATGCATGAATAGGCTTATCTTTCGAGGCTATTTGACTTGTACATTGTACAGAAGCTCGTTCGTTAAACTGCTATATATTTGCTTAAATTTTATAATTTGTTTGTCTACTATATACACAGTTTAATAAAGGCGATAGCTTCTATAGAAAATTAATTAAAGAGATGTTTTCTTTCGTTTACGTAGCTTCTATAGCCCATACTTATATTCTATACATATCATATATACAATTTCTTTGGAGCATCGTTGATTCATTGACAACTTCTAGTTGAACAATTTTCTTCTAGACATTGATTGGCAACAAAGTTGATTGCGACAGGCACCGAAATTGCACTTGCTGTTTCTTTTAGTCACTTTCTCCACAATTTACGAATCAGCCAATCTTTGACCAGAGGCGCCAATGGAGATTATAATTCGCAATCATCTTATAATTATACGTAGATCGTGATCCAGCCCTGAGCGATTGTCAATCAAGCTCACGCTAGTCGCGCTTCATCTAATGAATACGACATTGTCATAGCCAACGGAGTATTGGGGTTACCTTCGACATATGCATATCTCTATATCTATATATATGTCCATTGATCAGCGGAATATGCGGAACTGCTACTGCAAAAAAGAAAAAAAAACTTTGGATTATTTGTTTAATATTTTACTATGAATTAAAAGCGTTGTCGCCTTATCTCCACAAACAAAACCACAAAAGCTACAAATATAAACACCTGTTCAACTGGTTTTCGGACTTATTAATGCCTCGGGCGATCATAATTAATATGTTTTGGGTTGGCCCATAAATTGGTGTTGAGCTGCCGCCATTTCTGCTCCAACACCTACCAAGGCTTCAAGTTTACTTTCTATAAGACGGCGCGAGGGGACCGGAAAAATGAGCAAAAATTAACGATTCACGAGTCAAATAAATTGATTTTTAATTATATTGAAATTTCCAATATGATAAACCCACAAATATTCTGTCGAACGAAGACAGAAGCAGAAGCAGAAGTAGAAGAAAGTTCACAATAATTTACAATTTTAATTTAACATTTAATTTTATTTTGGTAAAAAAACAAGAATCGAATCAGGGATTAGTTTAGAAGCAATCGTTGATGGAGGGCAGAGCACCATTGCAGTACTTCCAGGTGGACCATGCGGACCAGCCCTGCTGGCGCTGGATCTTCTGGGCGCAACGGACGGAGTTGGTGATGTCATCGGTCAACAGGGCGTTGCAGGAGAGGGCGCACTCGTTGTAGGAGAAGCGACCGTTGGCAGGCTGGCACCAGTAGTAGTTGTTGATCTGGAAGATACCGTAGTCGTTGGAGCCGTTGTAGTTCTCGGGGCCAACAACGCCGGTGCGGTAGGAGCTCTCGTGCTCGGCAATGCAGGTCCACTTGTTCAGCTGGTCACGGGGAACGCCCAAGTTGGACATCTCGCGGGCCAAGGAGCAACGGTCCATGGTGCGACCGAAAGCGGGAGCGGCAAAAGCCAGAGCAAGCAGAACGATGAAGGCCTTCATGTTTACAATTTTCAGAAACTGATGAGGAATAGCTAAAAGTCTTGGCCTTTTATAGGCCAATATTATCACTAACTCAAGAGCCACTGTCCAATATACAAAATATTGTGTTGATAGCAGGAAGTGGTTAGAGCTATCTAATCAGATATTTCATATTTGTAAAGTCTAGAGATATTCTTGAATGAAGTGTGAAATTTAATTGATATTTCTAATTGAGTTTTGCATGCTGCTTAGAGCTAACAGATGGTTAGATGGATGATTATATATATATATATATATATATATATATATATATAGATATATAGATAGATCTAATATAGATAGAAAAGCTTCAGTTTTTTATTTCAATTATTTTCTTGATGGGTTCTGCTTAGTGATTAGCTAGAGATAAGTCAGTTTGTCTGCTTTCTTGTCTCGGTCTGATATCATAATGAATAGGTTGGGCTCTGCTTATAATCCGTGTCTGACCCGCGCTGTCATTTGCCGAGCTTCGTTCAACTTTACTTTCTATGAGTGAAAATGTGCAGAAACAAAAAAATTATTTTTTTTTTATGGGCACGCAGCAAATTTTTTGTTTGTTTTTTTGTCTGTTTTTTGTTTCTCAAAAGTTTCTAATTTTATGGTCTTTATTTATGGACGACATACATTGGATTAGATTAGTGTCCATTTCAACTTTAATAAGCCTTAAAAACTTGAAACTCGAGAAACTCATTCGAAGAAGCTATTTAAATCAATTTCTAGTTGTTGTTTAGTCTTTTTTGCAAGACAACAGCTTGAAAGTTATTTATTTACAATACGATATAGTCAACCGTTACCGTATTTAATATATCAATCCCTTCATTACTCACTCAGGTCACTGTCAGCTTTTAGCTGAATCTCTTCATAATTGGCTTTGGTCACCCTAACTTATTGATGCTCCAATAGAACATAAATATTCAGTTGTTTGTATTTGAAAAGGAGTAGGAAGTAAACTAGTTCACAATTAAAAATCTTTTAAGTTAAAGTTTCAGTTCTAATTCTACTTCTATTGAAATTTGAACTAAGATTGTTTGGACAAAGCTTCACATTAAGTCAGCTATTAGTTGCCCTATTTAGAGCCAATTTTGGGGAACTGTTCTTAAGCTGTTCTATTAACATAACAGTAGTTTTCTTTGCTATAATTGGACAATTAGCCTCGACTTTTGTTTAAATGATGCATAATTGGTCATGGTCATTGGTCATTGGTCAGTTCGTGATGCCGAGAGGCCCAGCTCATGCATATGCGATGAGATTTTTTTTAAGAAATTCTTCCATTCCGATTGCAGAACTGTTAGCTGACCCATATACGTATACTAAGCCAAGCTCTTAGCAGTTAGTTAGCAGACTTTGAATAGAAAAAGTAAAAGTGAATATGTTGATTATGTTGACTTTAACAAAGAACTCACACGTCAGCGCCGGCTAGAAAATCGATAATTCATGGAGAACTAAGCGGGTCACAGATCTTGACTTGGCTTGGCATGGCTTGAAGCCAATTTTGTCAGTCATTTGGCCAAGTCAAATGGCTTTTACAGTAGCCTTTTGTCATTTATTTTCGCTGTTAACCCAAAGTCTGTAAGGTTAACAGCTTTCTGAGAAATGCGTGTGGAAATATGTGTAGAAATCTGTGGTCGCCAACCGATCAACAAGTGCCTCCAGGGGGGACCATAAGGAATACCGCTAGCAAGATGCAAAAAGCCTGAATGGAATACAGCGGGTGCCTCTGCCTCACAACATGACTTTTTATGCATGTACACTGAGAGAAACTAAAGCCAGTGCCTGAGATGAGCTCAGATTTCATAATCAATTCTGAATATTTCTGTAACTTTTTTCCTATGAGCAATTGTGTCTTACTTCTTTAAGTTTTCTCTCAGTGTACGCATGCTCCATGCACTGCGCTTGAATGGGGTTAATATAACAGCGCGTAGCGTCAACAATGACGGGTTTTGCATAGTTGCGGTTAGGCCTTTAGACCCCGCGCTCTATCTACTCTCATCCTCCCATTTGGCGAGAAAGCCATATGTGCATCTGAGTTGGCGTTAATGTTCACGTTGATCCATCTCTGTGCATGACTGTGTCAGCCTTGGGGTCTGTGCCGAGTCAGTAGCTTTAACGATTCAACTTGTGACCGTTATGAAATGTAACCATAAGTACACACAATTGTTGAGTTCTCTTTTTGGTTTTTAGAAAGAGTTTCAGGCCATGGAGCATGCTCTCACACCTCAACAGTGGTTGGCCGCAAAAAAGGTCGCCTAAAGTGCATGGTTAAATGACTGAAAAAAAGCCAAGCCAGCTAAGCTATAGGCGCTGTTGGAGATAACTACTTTTTAACTCATAGCTTATGAAAAGAAAGGGAAGATCTGAAAGATATTTAAAAGCCATATATTAATATTTATAGCTGGTTTAGGGTAAATCTAAAACTGAATTTCCCTTAACTCTTATTCTCTAAAACTAGCTATATTTGGCATTAAATAGCTAAACTGCCAGTGCTGGCCACTGCAGCTACCTTCTATTTTGAGCTCTAATTGTTGTTTACAACGCTGAAAGCCTGCTTTAAGTATCAATGGCCTATACTTAAAGCATGGTAATTGTTAAGCGAAGTGTCGAACAAGGTAATGGTTAACATTTAACTGCCAGAAACAGCCAGAAATCAGGCTAATTAAAGCTGCTGTTAAATGGTTCGATCATATTTACTTTTCCTAGCATCTGCTGCCAGCTAAGCAGTAAGATAATAAGTATCGAATCTATTCTATAATTTGTTTGTCTGTTTACTTTGTGAAGTCTCTTGATAAGATGTCTCTTGCAGTCTATTGATTAGCCGGTAAGTGAAACAAGCGCCCACTTCAGATAGCAGTTAGCAGAGATTATTTTGAACTATAAAAGCGATAGCCTTTAGCCTTTTCTCCATCAGTTTCTGTATTGTAAATTGCAAACATGAAGGCTTTCATTGTTTTGGTGGCTTTGGCTTTGGCCGCCTCCCGCTTTCGGTCGCACCTTGGACCGTTGCTCTTGGCCCGCGAGATGTCCGACTTGGGCGTTCCTCGTGACCAGCTGGCCCGTTGGGCTTGCATTGCCGAGCACGAGAGCTCCTACCGCACCGGCGTTGTTGCCCCGAGAACTACAACGGCTCCAACGACTAGGTATCTTCCAGATCAACAACTACTACTGGTGCCGCCTGCCAACGGTCGCTTCTCCTACAACGAGTGCGCCCTCTCCTGCAACGCCATGTTGACGATGACATCACCAACTCCGTCCGTTGCGCCCAGAAGATCCCTCAGCCAGCAGGGTGGTCAGCATGGTCCAACCTGCACTTCTGCGATGGTTCTCTGCCCTCCATCAACGACTGCTTCTAAATGATAAGATTGTGTTCATTACTGGAAAAAATTAAACTCTCTTGAAGATTATTGAAATGAGTTTGAAAATCTTGGTATTCGGGAACTCAATATCTACAGCTCTAGAGTTGTTAAGTAAGAAAGAAATGATCTTATAAGTGAGGGTAAATAATCTTCGGCTTTCTCTATTTCATAATAACTAGAAAATGTTAAAGTGAAGTTTTGGTCTGCCATTCTTGAGGATCAACAGTAGGAAGTCGTTCGTAATTGGCTGTTTCTCCACATGTTTGTTTGCTTTCTAAAGTCACAGAGAATCGAAGAAAGATCAATACAGAATAACGAAAGCAAGAATCAATTTGTCTCAAGACACACACACAGACTTAGGCAAGCGACTGGAAAGAGTAAAAGCCATGGCTAGACTTCTTTTCCCTTCCATTCGCCATGGCTGGCAGTCGTAATAGGCCGTTGACTTGGTGCGGTCAGTGAATTGTTAATGTGAATGGGCGGAGGAGGGGGTAGGGGGCTCTGTTCGGTGGGCAATAATTTATACAGGTAGCCGTCGCTCAGACCGGCTGTAAATGAGCAACTTAGAACCGGGCTAAGGAAGTGCCAATGCATTAACAGAGACACTAAAAGCCCGCTTCGAACAGGCTGGAAAACAAAGCAGGAAACCCAAAGACTGGAAAATTATACCAGGTCCAAGAAGATGGGGAAACGTAGGGTAAAATGTCAGCAGACCTTTTCCAACTGCAAGTGCAAAGTACATGCCTCTCGACTCTCTTCTGTAATAATTTGTGCAACATTAGCACAACTAGCGCCCTAGCCGACAGTGGTCGGTCGTCGGTCTCCTAAGTAATTGCCCTAGCCGAAGTTCGGCGCCCCTTGGGAAGACGACATGGTGTGGGTCAACTAAGTACTTAACTTACTCGAAAAACAATTGCTGCGGTTAGCTGCCATATGAAATCAGTGTAGCGTAAAGTTATGGCGGTCTACAGATAACAGCCGAACAACTAACACAGCTAACTGATACCCGGTAGACGTAGACGCAATGGCATCGGGAAAAGGGCTCTCTCCGATCTGCAGACAACTTGATTTGTACGCACGTCAGGGTTTGTGGCTGATTTAATTGGTTGCGCCCCAGGAAAGAGTGTGTCTGTGTGCGGAGAAGTGTGTGAAAGATGTAGAACTCACGGAAAACACAGAAAAATAAGAAAGCGATGCATAAGGCATAAGAGGCAAGCAGAGAATAAGTTGCAAGAAAACAAGTAGAAACATGTTGATATCCAAAGAAGCCAATAAAAGTTAAGATAAAGGAAAACTTCCTTGGCTTGAGACAGGAAATTTATATGACAATGTACTTACATAAACATACTTTCATATTCTTATATCTAAGGCGCTTTCTTGTTTTAAGACAGTATGTTTATACGAAACATACTAACATATACTTTAGCATCTAAATAGCTTGAGCTGGTAATTCAACATCCACCTTACTAAATCCTAGGGTGTAACCCTTTAACCGACATTGAACAAGCCAAAACCATCTTTGATGCTTAAAACTTAAGGGGATAATCGATATATATCGATTTGCAAGAAAGTTCATGAAGCTTCATTTGGCTGTACGTCTTCACTTTATGAATTATTATCAAACTAGCTTAGCTATCTGACATCTCAGACATTGCACACTTTTTGATAGAGAGCTCACTTATATTATTATTATCTGAAGATTTCAGTTTAGCCACTTAGTGGAAAGACTTTGAAGTGCTTTTCCACTTGACGAAAACAAACCAGATTTTAATACGCAAAACTCGAAGGCAAATGAATGGATGGTTCGATAGATAAGGTGCTCGGGGGATTCACTCTTATCAAAATAAAATGGCGAACAGCCAATCGAAGTGAAGTCAATCAATGTTGCAGACGCTGCTTATCAGAGCTAGTCGAATGACAGACGAAGAGAAAGGGAATTGGGTGGCTTAGACTAGACTTTCAATATGCTATACTTCCAGATGAGATCTGAGATGATATTTGTTTCCCTGGATGGTCGACTGAATGCACGTAAGCCTAAGCGCTGCTTAAACTCAAACAATGTCAAGAGATTACATTACGACGACAGACTCTGTTTTGTGTGTTTTCCAGTTGGTTAAGTAAACATGATCTTGACTTGTCATTGTCAATGGTAACCGAGCTGAAACGACTGAAACGATAACGTTGAAACACTGCCCCAGCCAGAGCTGACAAGCTTTGAGCTACTTTTGGCATCAATTACCTGTCACATCACAAAAATTGGACTCACAAATTATAAGCATTTCACCTGGCCGACCCCCAAAGCGGAATGGAACGAAAACGCAACTGTGTCAAGCACCAACCAAGGCACCAACCACTTGAACCCTCCAGCTGCTGCGTTATTATTTCGACAATAAACCCTAATTATATTAGTTGGGAGACAGCTCTGTTGATATATTACCCGGAGGGGCCTCACAGCAGGCAGGCGCAATCTGTAGTTAACAATCGCAGTGAAAATCATAATGAGCGTTAGAAAACTTTACGATTTTCCGGAACACAAACTGGAGATACCCTATCAGAGTCGAGTTGGATGTTTATACAGAATATATGAATTGAATATTACAATTAATTGTAGTTTAATGATATGTTGTAGGAATAGGAAAATATGTATATCAAATATGATTGATCTTTAGCCAAACAAATGAATTCAAATGACAATTTCCGAACCAACACATCGGAGTTGTTTAATATATTTGAAAGAAGCAAGATATTTATGATTCTTCCACAATATTCATTGATTGAACTATATTGGAGTGCTCTAAGTCTATAGTCTGTCTAACAAAAGTACTTGTGTGTAGAGCATGCTTATTGTTGGGAAGAGAGATAGAGGGACAGAGACAAATACAAAGAGATAGTGAGTGAGAGCATTCAAGAGTCGACTAGCTGTCTAGCATACCTTTTGGCTGGGATTTAATTTAAAGTCAAGCACCAATGCTGTCAAGCATGACAGCCAGCAATCAAAAGGCTGACAGAAGTCTGCATAGGGATCCAAAACACACACAACTCAAGATGCCGAGCCGAGATGCGCCGACAACTCTTGGGAAAATCAGCAAATCTTTCTATGCCTCTTGACAGCTGAAAAGTGGGCACATTTCTCTATCATTGTTGTTGCTAAATTCTGTTAATAGTTTATCTCGTTTGTCAGACAGCGTCTCCGTATCTCTCTGTGTGAGTAAAATTTACAACGCAAATGCAAATGGGCTAAAGAAATGGAACTGCTGCCATGAGAACATTCAACTGCGTATATCTCTCAGCCAGCATCAAAAAGACACTTAAAAAGAGGCCATTGTTGCCCAACAGCCACTTCGAATGGACTCTTTTGCATACTTGTTCACGCAAAGACAAGAGTATATTCGTTTTGTGCAATGTCCATTGGGAAGTCGAGGCAAATCCCTCTTGAGATTGACCAAAAATGATTTATTTGTTGTTGGAAGTTGAGCGGGTATTATGCAGTCGCTACCACATTCTCGTTTGTTTTCTTTTTGTGTAACAGCTAAAGACAATTTGGCAAGGGTGTCGGCTTAAAATGGTGGAGGAGAAACTATCTTTTTCTATGACAACGACCACTATTATAAGCTATAGCTGTGCGAAGGCAAAAAA